>NC_048233.1:120607-273666 GCF_002007445.2 Ailuropoda melanoleuca | reverse complement strand
GGGGGAATGGGATAGACTGGTGATGGGTGGTAAGGAGGGCACATATTGCATGGTGCACTGGGTGTTATATGTAACTAATGAATCATCGAACTTTGCATCAGAAACCAGGGATGTACTGTATGGTGACTAACATAGTACAATTAAAAAACATTAAAGAGAGAGAGAGAGAGAGAGAGAGAGAGAGAGAGAGAGAGAGAGAGAAAGAAAGAAAGAAAGAAAGAAAGAAAGAAAGAAAGAAAGAAAGANAGAAAAGAAAGAAAGAAAGAAAGAAAGAAAGAAAGAAAGAAAGAAAGAAAGAAAGAAAGAAAAGAAAAAAAGAAAGAAAGAAAAGAAAAGAAAAGAAAAGAAAAGAAAAGAAAAGAAAAGAAAAGAAAAAAGCAAAGCAAAGCAAAGCCAGGCAACAACAGAGAAGAAATGGGGCCTTTCATACCAGTGCCCACCAGCCCTTACCACTGGAGGGGAGTGAGTCCTTGAACATCTCATAGAACTGAGTCAGGTACATCACCATAGAAAGCTTGTCAGGCTCTCCCACCGAGGCCATTTCTTTGCCTGTCATGATGGGAGAAATGCCCAGTTCCTTCTCGGCAATATCAAAGGCCAGCTGGTTATTCTTCTCCACATTTTGCTCATCCAAAGACTCAAAATCTCTAAGAAACAGAATGAGAAAAACATATCAGGAAGGGCTGCTTGTCCTCAGGCCAGAAAACACATAACCAGTGGAGTCATCATCATTTCTTAGTCTTTCAGGTAAAATCCAGGGTGTGGGGGGTCTCACCCCAATCTGAGAGCCAACCTGTTCATCTCACCTATTGGCTCATCCTCCCTTTCACTAAGAAAACGCAAATCATCCTCAAGGAGAAGAAATGATTAAAGACCTACCCAGAAAGGAAAAAAGTGGGGAAAAGTTGAAGAACTACTCTCATTTTCCCAACAACATAAATTTCTTACTAAAAGATAAGCTGAAGAACAGGAACTATCTTTAATACGTATTCTCTTGTACCTTGTTTGTGATCTGTACATATTAAACTAATGCTCAATAATGATAAATATTCTATTTGGATCAGACTGCTTCTAAAGGCGTAGGACTATCACTTGCTGTGTCATTTGGACCAGACAAACTGCTGATGCACTGAATCAGCTCTGGTAAATCTTATCCAGCCTTCCACTTGAAGGGAAATTCCAAAGCCTTCCTCAAAAGATTTTTCCACTGCTAAATTTCCTGAGTTTTCCCAAGTATTTAAATTAACAAACACTTCCTGCTGGGTTCCAAACTTCTTGCCATTCGATCAAGTGAAGACTGATAGCATTCTTCTTTAAGTGGTGATTTCAGATCAACTGGGCAGGCCTTATTTTGTGTTAACCTACTACTGACTCTAGGAAGGTTTTCATTTTCCTAAATGCCTTTTCCCTATAGATTAAGCCTATTAAACCATGGCAGCCTCATCCTGAATGAAGTCATTACAGTCTAAACAGTGCCAAATCACCTCCTCACTGCTTTGTTGTGTTACATGGAACCTCCCTAGACCTTCTGCAGGCAGCCTTAAGTCCATTCTAACAGGAGTGTGCCCCCTCCCTCTACCACCCCTCACCTCACCCACTAGGTTCCTTTCAGCTACTTTTGCCTTCCCTTTGGAAGAAAACGGATCCACCCTGTCTTCTTCTAAAGCATTCTGTGCCATTCATCACAATCCTTCTCAAACTACTCCTTCTTCTTCTGTCCTTTCTTGATTGGGGGCGGGGGTACTTTCACTTACCATTTACCAACGTCTGCATTAGCTAAGGGACAGGAGCACTGGAGGTCACTTATCTTTATCCAAACAAATCAGATATTCCCATTCCTAAATCATTCTGTATGTAAGGCTGTTTCCACTAGCTCTTGCCTCATTAATTTATAACCTAATATAAATAGGAACTATGTTTCTTACGTTTCCTTAAAGCAAACGCACAAATTTGGGCCCTAATGATAAAAGGACAGGCAGCCAAAATAATTCAACAGGCTTTTCTTCTGTTTCTGGATCTTCTTGTTTGGTTTCCATGGTAACAAATACCTATGAGGGAAACTGGGGTGCACTTAGTTGATTCTGCATTTAGGTGAGTAAAGAATGGCCAAAAGAGAAGGTGTCACTGATATAAGCGGGTAAGGCGGCCTCAATCTTGTGGGCCTGGGCTGAGTGTATCTGCAAAAGGTGCAATTTTTTTTAAAGATTTTATTTATTTATTAGAGAGAGAGAGCACAGAAGGAAAGGGAGAAGCAGACTCCTTGCTGATAGGGAGCCCAATGCGGGGCTCAATCCTAGGACCCCAGGATCATGATCTGAGCTGGAGGCAGACACTTAACCAACTGAGCCACCCAGGTGCCCCACAAAAGGCATCATTCTTAACTGAGATAATACCAATGAACCATGATAAATCGGGTAAGTATTCACTGTTTTCTGTTTTGTTGGTAGTGACCTATTTGCCTTTAGCCAGCCAAATGATCTAGTGAGGTTTTCCTATGACCAACAGCATTTGAGAGATAGCTGGCCAAAATAAAGAGTTTAACCTGGGGCCAATAAACAGAGTTTTCCTTTGTGTGATGTTAATAGGCCATGTGGGTGTTAAAACCAGTTTTTGACCTTCTGAGTGCTGTGATTTTTAAAACCTCAGCTGGATTCAGCTACAGGATGCTTGACACAGTTTTAAATATAACTAAATTGAAATTAATCACTGCCTTCTAGAAAAAAGTATCTTGCTATGTATCTCATTCTAGGAAAAAGTGCAAAATTTGGTTATCTGAGAGCAAAATACTCTGAGGTCCTGAGGGAATACAAAATGAAACACAAAGTTTGTCACAACTTACATCAGATCAGGGCGGTATCTATGGATGATCGCACATAAGGCCAGTCCACTTTTCCAAGACATGGTGAGATCTGTCACATGTACCCCTGCATAGCCATCTGTCTGCCTTTGGCACCAACCCAGCAGTTTGCTTGAACGAGCTACAGACTCTAAAACAACAGAAAAATGATCAGAAGTGTGGTCACCCGGTAGCACTGATGCAGGGTCCTCTTTGTAGTGCGCATATCCAGTCTGAAAAATTATGAAAGGTAGGAACAAAATAGTTGTCACCGTTTTTCAAAAGTAAAAAGCTATGTAACTGGTAGTTACATGACAGTGAAATTTTAGGTGGATGAGAAACTACCAATTTACCCAGATCTGATGTCAACTCCAGTCCCTCTAAAAGTCACAGGAGGGGATGATCTGGAACTGCTCGTGCTAAAGCCCAGGGTCCCTGCACCACTCCTGGATACTGACTTAGATGGAAGAGCGCCATCTACTGAGCTGTCCCCCTCACTTGCAGAAGGTCTAAGAGCGTCACCTGGCAGCTGAGGAAGCTTCTTCCCTTCAAAGTAATATTGGGAGGAGTAGAGCAGGAAAGAGTCCATTCTCTCCAGCAACACATTAAACCAATAGCAAGCAAAGCCCACTCTTACACGTTCCAGGGTGTAGAGCAATTTGCCATGAAGAAACTCTGTAGGATTACCCTGGCAAGGCCAAGGACCCCAGACCGGAACAATCCCCCAGGCCAGGATTGGCACTCTGTATTATAAATGATCACATCGTGAAAAAGTGAACGCATATACTTGGATGTTTTCCAGCTTACTGCTGTGTCTTCTTAAACACAAAGGGCCTTTCTATAAGTCTGCTTTTCTTAACTGCATCAAAGGAGCTCTGATATGCATCATTTAGAAGAATCTGTGAACTCCTATTTGTGTCCAAGAACGTCTGTTCTCTTACATTTGGCAGCTGGAAATATCTAACCTTGTATGAAGTCATTTAGTGATTTCGGAACATAACAAGATAAAAACTGCCTATCATAAAAATCCTGTTCCATTTAAGTCTTTCGGTGAAAATGTATTGTAAAACTATACAAAGAAACACTCCTGCTGTTATCATCATAAATCAGAAATTTACTTCAGAAATTAACTTCATTCAGCTGTCTCCCAAGTCTGTATATCCATCAATCCAATATGTACTGGGCAACTTCAATATTCCAGGCTCTAAAATGATAGTGACAAAGGTATATTGTCTGCTTTCAAGTAGATGACCCCCGAGGGGAGAAAGATGAAAATGTTTCCGCCTGCCTGTTGTGAAATCCACCTTGATACTCCAATAAAATGTCAAACTCAAAACAGACTCAAACCTTCTCATCCTCCCATTTTCTTGTCCATACGGATGGAAGCACCATCTGCAAACATCTCTGACCCATGCAAAGAAACTGCTAATGCCTATTGATTCTGGCTCTTTAATATACTCTCACTCACATAATTAATAATGACAATGACAAAATGGCTGCCATTTGTGACCACAGTGTGAAGTAGCTATTTCTTACACCCATTTTAGACAAAGAAACCAAAGTTCACAGACACAAAATAACCCGTTCTAGCCCACACACTTCACAAATGACAAAGCTTGGACTGGGACCCAGTTGCACCTGGCTCCGAAGTCAGAGTTCTTCTAACGGTGCTCCACACCCTTGTCCATCCTTGACCACAGCATCAGATTCAGGCCTTCACCACCGTTAGCTTAACTGCTACAGTGTATTTCTTTTTTTTTTTTTAAAGATTCTTTTTTTTTTAAATTTATGCGACAGGGATAGAGACAGCCAGCGAGAGAGGGAACACAAGCAGGGGAAGTGGGAGAGGAAGAAGCAGGCTCATCGCGGAGGAGCCTGATACGGTGCTCGATTCAATAACGCCGGGATCACGCCCTGAGCTGAAGGCAGACGCTTAACCGCTGTGCCACCCAGGCGCCCCTACAGTGTATTTCTAACCACTGGCCCTGCCTCTGGCATTTCCCTGCTCCATTCCATCTTACATATCGCTGACCAGGTATATTCATGTTGCTCTCCTTTTAAAAAAATCTACAGGGGCCCTTCAGTGAACACAAACTACGGAATGGCTTTTTATCTCTATAACTGTATCCCGGCAATGTCGTAGTACTCAGCTAAAATGTCACTGCTTTTTCCTAAAGCCTCCCCCAGAAACCTTTGTTGGTGTGTGTGTGCACTCACTTCCTCTAGCTCTCTTTCTCTCTCAACAGCATTTGTACCTGATTTCTCTTTATACCCTCCTAAAATCTCAGACTGAGGGTTCTGCCCTGACATTCCTGACATTTTTGGCTGGGCAATTCTTTGTTGTGGGGAGCTGACCTTGTGCACTGTATGACGTTTAGCAGCATCTCCGGATGCCAACAGCACCCTCCCCTAGTCATGACAATCAAAAATGTCTGCAAGTGCTACCAAATGTCTCCTGGGGGTCTTTACCTCTGGTTGAGAACCACTGCCTTATACAGTACTGTGTGCACTAACAGCTCAATGAGTAAGTATGAACTTCTCTGAATAGGTTACTTGCATTTAAAAGGTCATTACCAGAACTCACCATTGCGAGTCAACTTTGGGGTAGTTCGGGAATTCACCAGGTTCTCCATTTCCAGATGAATATCTTTTGTCTCCCCGGTATCGTATAAATGGCGCACCTGGCAGAAAGTTAAGAAGGAAAAATCAAATACCATGTAACAATTCCCACTTGAGAGCAAAATCAAAGCCTAAGAGAGCAGGCTGGGCAAAGTTCAAATAAAAGTTATGACGATGACCTTTAAAACCTTTCTGGAATGTGGTGGGGTTACATATAAACAAATACATATCAGTGTAAAAAAGTTGTGCTAAAAATTAGCTACTCAGCCAAGGAGGGCCCTCTGATAGTCACTATTGGACCATTAATACTGCCCATTGACAGCAGGTCTCATGGGCACTTATATAGAGGCTTAAAGCCATAAACTTCAGATAGAAAGTGAATAAAAAATTATACATCGGCAAATATGTTGAATGGGCTGCTTTCTAAAAATTGCTGGGCTGTTTGGGATTATTGTGCTTTGTCAAATGTCATTCTTACTGCAATTGTAAGGCTTCAGATGTTGTGAGAAATAACTCAGCAGCGCAACAAAACTGACCAATGGTATCTTTAACTTGCAGAGAGCGTCCTAACTTCCAAAGTTCCTTCAAGTGAACAGTCTCATTTGCCCTCACAATGGTCCTGTGAATAGCAGGACTATTACCTCCACTTTATTGATGAAGAAACTGAGGTTCAGAGAAGACGGGATGACACATCCACGTCAAAGTGACTGGTGGCAATAATGCAAGAAGTCCCGTTTCCTAAGTAGTGAACAAGTGCGCTCTCCCCTACAACATGCAGCTTGAATGAGGAAGCCCTGGACAAAGTCCTGGATCCACCACTTTGGTCAAATGGGATCTTCTGGCAAGTCATTCTACAACTTCCTCCCTTAGCTGCTCAATCTTTTGATGGAAAGTGGTACCATTCCAGGGAGACATCTACTTGGATTATGAAAGAACTGTGTGTATATGGTATTAATAGACAAATTTCAGTGTTTCCTGAAAATGGGCCCAGATGTAGATAACTGACTAGAAGGCTCTTACCTGGCTTGGGCGGAGGAAGTTGACGTTAATATTGGGGTATCTGGTGACAGGGTCGATGCTGTATTGGCTGAAGTTTTTACTCACATTCTCAGGGGTGGTCTGAGGCAGCAACCTATAAATGCTTTCCCTGTAAGAACATACAACAATTTACTCAGAGCAGTGACAAGCACCATACACATCTCCCTCTCCTTTGATAACATTCCTATTTTTTGACAGTGTCCCGAATAATCTGAAGGATGTGACAAATCCTCATCCTTGACCATTTTTCTCCAAACCTACATCAGCCCTTGCTCCCATTCCCACCATGCCAGTGATTCCACAGGCACTGGACTGGTTAAGGACCAGCAGCAAGAGCAAGTACACTGTGGTGGGCTGGGAAAAAATCGCTGATTCTAATTTAAAAGGCAACTAATTTACTGTTTTGTTTTTTTCATGTAGGCCAATATTTAATTTTTAAGAAAATCACAGATGAAAAAAGAACTTGCCACCAAACTTGCCCAGAGTACCTTAGGTAACAGACTTAAAATGCTATCAACCGCCAATTACGCCCAGGAAATCCTGTATTTCTCTAGTTTTTCTGGTCAAGGCATTTGTTCTTTATTAGCAAACAAATCCTAGGATTCTTACCTCGTTTGCAATGATCTGCTTCAACATATCTGACATTTGAAAGTTTGAGAAATGTTTACAAGCAGTTTGGGGTTTTTTTTTTTTAATTCAAAGTCAATTCTTATTTCTTATGTTAGTATCCCCCCTGCAACCACACTGATTTCATTAGTGTAAGTCTTTCTACTTTAAAGTCAGAAAGATTTAATGTACTATGTTTATATATTTGTTCATGTGACTGTCATGAAAGGAATCAGATACTGTTCTTTAATGGAATACAAAGATTCAGATACCATTTGTAACAAATTTAATTTGGAAAGAAATAAAAGAAGAGCACTTGAATTAGATAGTCTTTACGTATCTATGATTTTATTAATCAATATCTTGCTTCTCTTAAATATGGAAACATCTTTAATTAAGAAAGGAAGAGAGAGAAGGAAGAAAACGTGTACTCTGCCTGAGGAGTAAACCACTCATCACCCCCAGTTCTCTCGTGGAAGGGACCCCTGGCTGCTTCCAATTACCTCTCAGCCAGGACCTCCAAGGGGCTTGTTCCTAGAGACCAACTTCGTACCATCCAGGCTGAGTCCATAGCAGCTAGAAATCCTCGGGCTATTCCTGTTCCCATTGGCCAAAAAGGCTATGAAGGAGACAGAAAACAAAGATTTAAAATAAATTACCTTTCAGTAGAGGGAGACTAAGAAAGAAAGTTTGCTATTGACTGTACTTTTTGGCAACTGTTCAGATACTGGGCTTTCCCACTTCGTAAAGACAGAGGAGCAAATCACAAGAGTTGCAGAGCTTCCGTCCATACTTAGCAACTTCCCTACTTCCTGGTGTATCTTCTAAGGGAGTCTACCTCTGCTGCACACCGTGGTAGACACTCGCTCTACAACCTGGGGTACTCACCTTTGTTCCAAATTCTTACTGCTTCCTTACTATTGCCTCTACTATAAAGCACTGCCATCCTTACTGCTCACCTCCAGGAGGCTGTCCCCAACCAGGGCCACTAATAACTGGTGTCCATTCTGCTCCCGCACCAAGGCAGCATTCTCGGAGGCGTACATACAAGTGAAGTCAAACATGGCCACATCAGGCTGTCCATAGTGATTGATGGCAAAATCCAGAGACGGCAGCTGCTGCTGAGTGGAGAAGTCTGCCGCCTCCCTGGCATAGCTCAGCAGAGCCTCTTGGTCCACATTCTCCCGGGAAAGCAAGAGCTCTGTGTCAGCATAGTCCTGTCTCCAGAGCGAGAAGAGGGTCGAAGGAAAAACCCTGTTAGAGCCACACTATGCATGTCAGATGTAAGCTAGTTTCACAGCCTTTCCCTTCTTCCTAAAGTGATTCCATATTCCAAAATAAGTCTACACAAATTAAAGAAAAAAGGGGGAGGTGATTTCTTTTTAAAATTTATTTATTTATTTTTTAAAAGATTATTTATTTATTTGAGAGAGAGAGAGCACATGAAGGTAGGCTGGTGCCGAGGAAGGAGAAGCAGGCTCTCCGCTGAGCAGGGAGCACAACGTGGGGCTCAATCCCAGGACCCTGAGACCATGACCTGAGCCGAAGCCAGATGCTTAATCGACTGAGCCACCCAGGCACCCCTTCTTTAAATAATTTTTTAAAATTAATTAATTAATTAATTAATTTACTTGGAAGAGAAAGAGACAGCACGGGGTGGGGGACACGGACAGAGAGAATCCCAAGCAGACTCCCTGCTGAACAGGAGCCCAATGACCCCATGACCCTGAGATCATGACCTGAGCCAGAATCAAGAGTCGGATGCTCAAATGACTGAGCCACCCAGGAGCCCTACAGGGGAGGATGTTTGTAAAAGAGCACAGGCTTTGCCGCCTGGTATTTCCATTTACTTAGAGCATGTCATACTTCTTTAATCTTGCCTAATCCAGGTCATGAAGTTGTTTTGAATACCAAATAAAATAATTTATGTGATGGTACTTTCTAAACTGAAAATGTATTTTATAATTTATGTTATATTGGTCATCATTATCTTCTGGGTAGCAAATAGCTTCTGGCAAATGGGACCACATAAAATGCTCAGCATTGTGTAATTCATCAAACCCAAAGGAAGCACCCAAAAGCTTCAGTGCCAAAAAGATGTGAGGTGGGAGCAATGGGAGTCCCGGGGGTTGGGGAGAAATATGTTGAAAATGGAACAGAGGTTTTCAAAATAATACACAAGATTCTGAAAGGCTCCACAGAAACCCATCAACTAAGAAAAACAGTGATGAGAGGAAAAAGGGCTTTCTACATAAAGGACTGAAAAACTCCTTTTCTGTTTTGGAGATTCCTGGCTAACTAAGCCAAATCTTTATTCTCCTAAAGTGGGGCCTAAAGTTTGTTTCCAAGTGTCCCTGATGGTACTTTCAGCTACCACTACAAGATGTTAATAGTCAAAGCACAGGGGCGCCTGGGTGGCACAGCGGTTAAGCGTCTGCCTTCGGCTCAGGGTGTGATCCCGGCGTTATGGGATCGAGCCCCACATCAGGCTCCTCCGCTATGAGCCTGCTTCTTCCTCTCCCACTCCCCCTGCTTGTGTTCCCTCTCTCGCTGGCTGTCTCTATCTCTGTCGAATAAATAAATAAAATCTTTAAAAAAAAATAGTCAAAGCACAAATACTTAAGTTGGTCCTCAAAACTATGTTTGTTCAACATTGAGTAAGTGACCACAACCAGTTTAGTATTTCACAGCACACAGAGAAACATGGCCCCTGCCCTCTAATAAAATAAATAAAAAGCAAAAGTAAATCAGGTCTTGGCATTCTAGATTGTTCCTACATTTGCCATGCCTTGGAGATATCGCAGGTTCAGTTCCAGACCACCACAATAAAGTGAATGCTGCAATACAGCCAGTCAAATGAATTATTTTGATTTCTCAGTACATATAAGTTATGTTTACACTGTGCCGTAGTCTATTTAACGTGCAATAGCATGTCTTAAAAAAACAATGAACCTACCTTATCTAAAAAATACTTTATTGCTAAAAAATACTAACCATTATTGGAGTTTTCAGCGAATTATAATCACTGATCACAGATCACCATAACAAATATAATAATGAAAATGTTTGAAATATTGCCAAGGATTATCAAAATATGACACAGAAACATGAAATGAGCAAACGCTGTTGGAAAAATGGCACCGATAGACTTCTTCAGCGCAGGGTTGCCACAAACCCTCAATTTTGTTAAATAAATAAATAAATAAATAAATAAATAAATAAATAAATGCGGTAGCTGTAAAGCACAATAAAACAATAATTTCAACTGATAACCACCGCTCTGCCTAAGATGGCAGATTTGTCTTAACTTAGTCCCAAAGCCTACCACCGGGCTCACTGGCTATTTCTTATTGATAAAGCATCCAACCAAGTACGTCTTGTTTATGCTTTTGGCAGAATGGGCTGTACGAACTGCTCTGTCCTGTTTCTCTTATGTACATAAAGGAGTGCAAGGCTGAGAAACACATACGAGGTCCATGACTGGGAAGAGGCTGTGCTGCAGGCACTTGCTCACTGGCTTGCCCCCAACACTGCTCTCAGATATGGCAACAGTATAACTCAGTCCTGCAGAGACAAAGGCACCCTGGAACTCTGCCACGAGTCTGCTAAGAACTGTACAGGCCTGAGTCAGCACATCTAGAGCCTCTTCTCTCCGGCTCATCACACGGGGACAGTAATTCTGACTCAGACTGAAGACCAAACAAGACTTAAGAGACTCTCCTTAAAAAACCACCTATCCTGTGGTTCTCTGATTTCATATTCTGTTCATCATCTCAGGGAATGTCCTACAATTATCCACCTGGAAAAAAGGCTGAGCCAGACCTCTCATCATTGTTAGGTCATGAAGAGGTCTAAATATACCCTGATCCAGCCAGTGTTCCCTAGACTTCTGATAGACATATCTGCAGTAAAACTAGAACCATTCTCAAGCTTCCGGGTCCAACTCCCTTCCCCCTACCACCCTCTCCCCAAAGACGACCTATTAACCAACTACTAAGCAGTCATATGTGGAATTAGCTATAACGACAAACCAAATCACCTAAAATTAAACCGAGTATCCGAGATAACTGATATCTGAGATTTGCTTTAGAACAATCCAATGGCAGGAGTGGGGACTGGGATGAGGTGCTACTGAAATGATATTGGCCATGTGTTGGTAATTGTTAAGATGAAATGACGGGCACATGCGGGTTCACTGTATGCTTCTCTCTACTTTTGTTTACATCTGAAATTGTCCGTAACAAAAGATTTTTTAGAAGTTAAACTCAGAACATTAGAGGAGTACATGTTTCCAGGAGATGAGTTGGGTGCTCATTTTCATTCCCTTGCAGGAAAAACTCATCAGACAATAAAAGTCTTTCTTTTAGTGGTCACATTAACTAGTACAACATAAAAAGAGGTTTGAAAGAAATCCATTACTCACACGCAGTATCACCCCTTTGTCTAGCAAACTCTGCTTTTTGGCTGTCATAACAAAATAGTGTGTGTCATCTTTGTAGTATACAATATTCTCCAAGTCAATGCCTGCAACCAGAAAACAAATCTGTCACATGTGGGCTTGCTGAAATGAAGGTACATTAGGGCAGCCAGAAAGTTTGCATGGGTCCACAGAGACCAGGGCTGTAACATTCCAAGCAGAGAAAGTGAAAATGAAGAGATGTCTGAGCCCAGATTCTTGCTTCCTGCATATTCAGTTCATTAGAAGAGGGCGAGCTATGTTTATACCTGCACTGCTCTATAATTCACTTGATACAGTAAGTTATCCTAAAAACCATCATCAATAGTAAGCAGAAATAGAAGGATTGGAAGAAAAAGAAAGGTTAACTTCTAGTAAGAGGTCAGGGTTAGTTCTCAAATTAAGCCTCTTTGATAGTCATCAAGGCAACTGGGAGAATCATCTCTACTCTTAACAGGACAGATAAGTAGATGCCTGGAAGCAGAGTGTGAACTACTGACTTTTTAATTCAATAATCTAAAAAACAGATGTAATGGAAAGCAATCATGTTCTAGAAAACAGAGAATTGAAATCTGATGCACATTTTTATGGCAACAAAATAATGTATTCAAAAGCTATCATACAACAATCTCATTCCTATCTAGCACATGGTTTACTTCACTGGTAAAGTGAAGTATACAGAAGACTGTATACTCGGTATCTAAAGTCAGGTTCTAGAGAACCAGAGACCTACCCATCGGTAGCTTACTGCATTGAGCGCCATCACTCAGAGCCACAGCATAGGGGGAAGGGCTGGAGTAGAGTTGGTAAAAGGCAGAATGAGCCCTTAAAAACAAACAAATAAATAAAAACTAAGCCCAGGGCAGCCCTGTCACTGTAAAGAGGATAAAGAATGCTAGAGGAGGAGACAGTGATAAGGAAAGCAGTATCGAAAGAAAGAGAGGGGCAAACAACAGTAATAATGCCAATGACCACCCACTCTACCAAACCCTCTGGGAGAAAAATCACAAGTAGTTATTTAAATTTCTATCCTTATTGCTCTGGAGGCATCTACACCAACCTGTGGCTTCCCTTAGTTCCTGGAAAAATTTTTGGTTGAATATAAAAGCCACACCACTGATCTCTTCTACTTTGGCTTCTGCTGTTGTATTTCGGTTAATAAAATTTGCTGTAATGGCAATGGCCAGCTTGCCACGAAATTCTTTTCGGCGAAATCCTGGAAGGAAAGAAATTTTCAGAGGTGCCACAACTCATTAGAGAAGAAGGAAAATCACTTCAAACAGGAAAGGGGTGTTGATGATGACATTAGGGAACATGTGGGATGGGAATCAACAGGAAAATTTTAGGGCAATTCTTCTCTATCTGAAAATTAGGTGTTTACCTACCAAAAAATATATGAATTCAGGAAAGAAGTCAAAGTCTCCCCCACACTAACAATTTGAAATCTAACTGACCAAAATACTACTCAGTGCAAGGGATTCCATTAAAAGAGAAAGAAGAAAGGGAGGGAGGGAGGGAGGGAGGGAGGGAGAAAGGAAAGGAAGCCACCACCTTACTAAACTTAGATATAATCCTGCAGTGTCAACCAATTACTTACCTCCTAGGGCCTTAACAAGAGTGCCCTGTAAGAAGCAACCCAAGTATCGGTTGGCTAGAGGAAAGCTGGGCCTGTCATTCAGTTAGAATAGATAGCACACATATGCAGATTCTTAGGAATGTGGATTCTGATGATACAAACTCTCACCCCAGGGTTGGGGGAGGGTCACCCTTCACTCTGCTATGAACCAGGCAAAGCAGCATTGACCAATACCTTCCAAGGTGTTCCTTCGGCCATCCCCTCCGATGATCACTTCAAATTCATATTCTGACACAGGATGGGTTTTGGGGTGAACCAGTGCCCGCCAACCTATCCCTGTGGACCAAAGTCAAAATGAAGGTCATTACCCAGACCATATTCATACACCTAAGAGAACTCTAGATACAAACTGCACAAAACCCCAAACTGAAAACACTAGGAGTAAAAGCATGGGGTACAAAACACAGGAAAAAAAGAAGCCTTGGAGAAGGCTCACAAAAGAATGTTCCCCGCGACGTGATTTGCTATAATGAACACAAATGCTTGCAACATCTAATACTATGTCAAAAGCCTCCTCACGAAGTCAAAAGTTCCTTGAAAGATACAGGCTGTACAACTGAAGAAACCGTTTTTTTTTTTTTTTAAGATTTTATTTATTTACTTGACACAGAGAGAGAGACAGCCAGGGAGAGAGGGAACACAAGCAGGGAGAGTGGGAGAGGAAGAAGCAGTCTCCCAGCAGAGCAGGGAGTCCAATGCGGGGCTCGATCACAGGACTCTGGGATCACACCCTGAGCCGAAGGCAGACGCTTAACGACTGAGCCACCCAGGCACCTCCTGAAGAAACCTCTTTAACTAGTTCTGAAAACAACCCACAGATTCTTGTAGTTTTCTCCCTTGATCTCATTTTTTCTCAAATCCAGGCCCTTTCATCCCCCCTTCATTTGTCCAATCCAACTCACGTTCATTTTCTTGGTCCTCAGGAGGCTGCACAAGACCTTGGAATTCCACATTGACATGGATCTCAATGCCTAGGATCAGGGCTACTTTCAAAAGTATTAACTGAAGCTGACGGATACCTGGGGGAACAAAAAGATGATACTAGTGAGGGCACACTGAAGAGAGAGTACTAGTTAGCGTTTTATGTTCAGGTTCTTGCCTGTCCACCTACACAGTTTATCCAGGCTCTTAAAGCCTCCTGTAGTTGGAGACATTTTCCAAGCCATGCTCTATAGCTTCTTTCTTTCTTTTTTAAGGGCAAATACAATTCGGTGCAAGAGATGTTCTAGAAAGACATGCAAGACCACTCCTACCTCCTGGGTTCAATGCTCAAAACAACCAAAAGCTCTGAGACAACACAGATTGTGGCCAACAGGAGACTCTCTTTTCCATCTTCCCAATCAGTCAGAGCCACAGTCATCTAGCAGAATCCACAATCCTGACAGGACATGGTACTTACCACAGAAGGCAAAAGGTGTGCACCCTCCGGTGGGTTTTCCAGTTTGATACAAAGGGGCTGGACTACTTCCTAAGATCCCCATAGCATCTCCCTTTCATCCTATTATCTCCTTGACCTTCACACACTCTTATAAAGTAAGAAGGGGAATCCTTAATCCAACCTTAGTCTCTTACCATTCCCCCTCCCACCACTGGTCTACAGGTGTAGAAACTGAGGCTCAAAATGAGTGAAAGTCTTGCTCATTATCACAGCGAGATCTATTTATTTATTCTATGTCCAATGAGTGACCACTAAGTGTCACACATGGTAGCAGCCCCAGGCCTACTGAGATAAAAATCTAGTCCCTAATGTAGGACCCTCTCAGCTCCAAGACAAATCCCACATAAGGCACACAAATCCAGACAAATCGGATGACCCTTGGTCCTCTCTCAAGACCAATTTCACCTGCAGCCTCTGACTAACCTAGTGCACACAAATCCTCATCTGAGTCATCTTGGTTCTGTTTCCCAGCTTATCACAACCATCACCCTTCTGAGTCGCGCGCCTACAGGCTCATTAAATCCCATTCTCGTACACATTTAATACTTGCAGACAACTGGATTCCAAGATGCTTTATATATTATAGTCCAACAGATGGGCAGAGTGCTTCCTCTGCCAATGGAATGTGGCAGCTGTTGGCCAATGTTTGATAAATTGGCACAACCACTTCAAACAGCAAACAGTTCAGCAGTCTGATATATTTGCAGGACACATCTGCAGGAGCTCAGAACAAAAGTTCCTTGATAACAACTTTCCTGGAATCATTAATGATGATCAATAAACAAGACTCGAACTTCATAATGTAGACATCGTCTGTTCTGAATCACTTTTCAGATAGGCCACTTAACAGTCATGGAAAGAAAATCCCTGTCTGCACTGACTTGTATTTACTCTACGGGATCTCAGAAAAGCACAGGCCCAAGCTGAGCTTGGAGATGACAAAAATATAGGAAGAGTTACCCATGCTGTAGACCTCATGAGAATCACCTAACCAAATGAATCTCATTACTGACTTGCCACTGGTGACCAAACTAGGAGGCTGCTTCTAAAACTGTGGTTTCCCCAGTACTGTCCCCATTGCATTTTGTTCTCACATTAGTAGAGTTTCTATCATACCACATTAGAGAGAGCCTCATGCTTTCTGCTTCTTCCACTAGACTAAGAACCACCAGAGGGTCAAGGCTCAAATTGGTAGTGTTTCCTAGCCTGGCCCCAGTGCCCATCCCACCCACTGCAAGTGCTCTGGAAGAGTTCAAGACCTAACTTCAGAAATCCTTAAGTTAAACTCATGTCAATAGGAGAGATCACTTGCACTTAAGAGTCCTAGGTTATAGACCACCATATCACAGGTATTTTGACTCCAAGCACACTAGACATTACTGATATCAGAACAAAATGGGCTGTTGAGTATGAATTCCTCAAATAATCTGCCTCTTTCTACTGAATAAGTGGGTAGGGGGCAGGGGTGGAATCCTGCAGGAGGACTGGTTTTACTTACTGATATGGTCAATAGCTCCAGCACAGAACTTGCCATAGAACTTCTTGGCACCCAGACCTCGCAGATCATGTATGGTGAATGGCCAGAGATGCAAGACGTTGTTGCGGGAGAAGGCATCTCGTTTCTCAATAACAACCACCTTAGCTCCCAATAAGGATAAGTCAATGGCTGTACGGAGACCACAGGGGCCAGCTCCAATGATGAGACACTGAAAAACACAGCTGCTTTCAGGGCAAAGGCAGCACATCTTAGGAAAGCTCACATTTCTATAACAGTTTCATGATCTCATAACCATCATTCCCTAAAGCCCCCCAAGTAGGACTATTCTCCTAAGAAATCTTCAGACCCATCTGGGTCACGGGAGAGCATCTGCAATGGCTTGAGAGAAAAGCTGGTGATTGTTATGGATAGAGGAGACTCTTTTAACTGTTAGTGCTGCACGTAAACCCAGCACATGTTCACCTTGTAGACCTGCAATGTATTGAAGTGGTCATCATTTCAACAAACGATTTGAAAATCACATCATCTTTTATTAACAGGAGAGGACTTTTTGAAAGGTTTCTAAGTCAAGCAGATTTCTGTCCAAGGAGACACAGATTATTAAATACATAGTTCAGACAATATTAAGAGTTCTGAAATGAATCTACCACTCTAGGATTCCAAGAAGGCAACTTTCAAGAGCCCAAGTTTTATGTGCTGAAAAGAGTTCTAAAATCACCATCTTTTACTGAAAGTCCAGGGAAATGATCTTAAAGACCCGTATTCTAGAGAAGTACATAAGGTGAGACAGGACACTTAATTAATTTGTATTATTCTTAATAAAACACCACAACTCACTCATAAAAGTCATGCCTCTGAATTTCTTGAATTTTGCTGATATGTATCTACTCAGAGGCAAATCCACTGGGGGAGGGTCTTTAGGTCTCCACATAGAGCAAATTAAAGCTCATGAAAGGACATTAATAATCTAGTCATGAAGTCATTTGCAACTTTATTTCCCTGCTAGCTTTTTCCAAACTTCTCAGGTGTTTTTACATAAGGAGGAAAGCAGGAAACATATTGTTCCTTCTCCACTTCCCTGTACCTACTCCTGCACAGGTGACTGAATATCTCACCTGTTTCATGTAAACTCTATTTTCCTAGATTGTGAAGAAAGCAAAGAAATATTTTGGCTCACAAGGCCCTTGCTTATCAAAACAAACCTTCGGAATATGGATGAAGAGAGGTCTGAAGCTTGTGGCAGATCCCCAAGTTAGCAAATACTATTTATTTTTTTTTATTATAACAATATTTTTTAATTATATTATGTTAATCACCATACAGTACATCCCTGGTTTTTGATGTGAAGTTCGATGATTCATTAGTTGCGTATAACACCCAGTGCACCATGCAATACATGCCCTCCTTACTACCCATCACCAGCCTATCCCATTCCCCCATCCGCCTCCCCTCTGAAGCCCTCACTTTGTTTCTCAGAGTCCACAGTCTCTCATGCTTCCTTCCCCCTTCTGATTACCACCCCCCTTTTTTTATCCCTTTCTTCTCCTACCGATCTTCCTAGTTCTTATGTTCCATAGATGAGAGAAACCATATGATAATTGTCTTTCTCTGCTTGACTTATTTCACTCAGCATTATCTCCTCCAGTGCCATCCATGTTGCAGCAAATGTTGAGAAATCATTCTTTTTGATAGCTGAGTAATATTCCATTGTATATATGGACCTTATTAGTCATTAAGTTTGGAATGACGACTTTATAAAGATGACATGCCAGGCATCATGAAGCCATGTTCAGACAGGATGCTAACAGGGCATGGCTTCTTCTTTGCTAAGCGACCTGCATCCTCCTAACTGTGAGATTCAAAACAGAGCCCTCAAGGGGGAATAAAAAGTTCCTCTATGACTTCAGGGTTGTACTTAAATAGCTGAAACCCTGTTCAAAATGTGAATACATGAAATAAGAACAGGGTCTGGGACATGGAACAGTCAACTGAACACAGGTAATGGACCCACAGAGTTTGACTTTCTGTACTAAGTCTCTGCTAGACTCTGCCTAGTTCTCACCTCTACTCACCAGTCTACCTCTACTCAATCCCTTTCTTTGGTTTACCTCTCCTCACAATCTTTTTTTTTTTTGTGGTTAAATCCTTAGGTCAGTGACCCCAAGGCCTGGGAGAAGACAAACACTTACCTTGGTGTTAGTGCACGCTTTTCCCTTTTTGTAGTCTTTGTGGCTACCCCGCTTGTCCAACTTTGCCCACAGTGCTTTGGCTTTCCAGTAGTTAAGCTTGGACTTGAGCTTGTGATAAAAGGAGCGGTAGTCCTTCGGCTTCAGTTCTAGGTGGTCACAGAGCTCTTGGAAGGCCTTGAGGGTGCCCTTGCAGGTGGTGGCCTGCACAAACCGGTCAAAGAGGACATGAGCGCGATTCATTGTCTCGTTCTTACTGTCCTCCATGCTTCCCCACTCTCAGCACCCCCCAACAAAGGGGGCAGTGGGATGGCTGTTGATCCACCTGATTCTGTCACATTAATCTAACAAAAATAAAGAAAGAAAAAGGAATGGTTAGCAAATCCAACTTTCTACCTACAAACATTTTCTAGGAGACACAACTCCTTTTCAAATGGAGTTCTGAATGTCATTCAAAAAACGTATATCCTATACGTCCTGTACTCCAGGCACTATCTGTGACACTGGGGATGGAAAGATGAGTAAGACAGTGTTTGCTTTCAAGGATCTTGCAGTTTACTGCGTGAGACAGACTCATAAACAGAATGTTTTAGACTAATGCTAAGTGTCAATACAGAGAGAGAAGCATAAGGGATTTGGGAATGTAAACGGTAAGTACCTAATCATAGTGGGTCCTCGTTGAAGATGAACCTCTGAAAGGTGACAGCTGAGTCTTTCAGGATAAGTCAGTGTTAGGGAAGGAATGCAGGGAAGAAGTGTAGAAGGTAGGAAAAGAAATAAAATACGAAGGCTTGTGAGTGAGTGACTTTTACAGATGAAAGACTCAAGAATGATTCCCAGTTTTCCCGCCTAGGCCACTGAGTAAATAATGATACAGGCCAATGAATTAAAAATAGAGGAACTCATTCATGAGGGGAGAATAGTGAGTTCCCTTCTGGCTTGTTACATCTGAGCTGCTTTGACAGAGGTGCTCATAGGAAGTCAGGGGAGTAGCCGGGGACCCAGGCCCAGATTTGGGAGTCATTAGCATACAGGTGGTATTGGAACCTTCAAAAGTGGTACAATCACACAAGGAGAGCCCATGGGAAGACAGAGTCATGGGCCCTGGATGAGATCCACGACTCATCAACTTGTAAGGAATTGGCCGAGAAAGATGAACTCTCTAAAAAGATTGTGAGGCACAGTAGAGAGAGGTCTGAAGAGAACCAAAGGGCAGTGTCACAGCAGTCTAAGAAGCACAAAGTTCAGAAGTGGCAAAGTCAGTAGTGTTTTAAAGGACTGAAAAAATCCTGCCCCTGCATGTGGTACATGGCAGGGTGGGAAGATTTTTTAGCCATTTCATTTTGCCCACAAACATAATTGACAGTAATGATAATACCTACACCTTCCACTTATCAAAAACATCTACACATCCACCACTCTATGTTTGCTGGATAGAAGCTTTAAGATGGGAGAAGGCACCTTACATGCTCCTTTAATGCACTCTCTCCTTTGGGTCTGTTTCATCATTTTTGTATCATCACTACTTAGAACTATTAGCGGAAGGTAGGAGGCAAAGGGCCAAGAGTGAAAACTAAGGCCTAGTAAGAACAAGGAGATGAGCACTAACAGGGCTCTGAGCCCCATACCAGACACTGGTTGCGTGACCCTGGACAAGTCGCTCTGCCTCACCAGGTCTTGATTTTCCCCTTGTGTAAGACGAGGAGGTTATACCAGATGGTCTCTAAACTCCTCTTCCAATTCTGAAGTTCTCCGAGTTTAGTCCTGAGAAAACCCTCATGGTCACAGCGCTCACTCCTGGTTTTCTAGTCAGAATGCTCTATCACGGGCTTATCACCAATTCGCTACTAGTGTGACAAACAGGACACACTGAAACTTTGCTTTACAAAGGACTTACTTTTGGAGATGGGGGGAGTCTGAGGAAGGCGGGTGTTGATCCACTGTGGTCAGGAGGGGTAAAGAAGAAAGAAGTGATTCACTGTTTAGTGGAGCAACCCAAGAGTACTGGGAGCCACCAAACTGTATGTGCTGATGAAAACAACTGTCAGAAGAAGGCACCACGCTCTGGGCATGGAAGAGACCATGTTCTGTCCTGAAGCTCTTGTACCGGCTAAGTGTATGTGCAACAGAATCCCCATTTGTGAAGCAGAAGTAACATCCTGCGTGTCTCTACACCTCACCACGATACCGTAAGGCTAAACCAAATGAACAGGAGATTTGTCTGAAGCTTCACGGGAGAAAGTAATAGCTATACGTGAAGAGCTGACACTTTCCCTTTATGTCAGCAGACCCGGCACTCTTCCTGTGCCGTAGAGGCCGGGTCAAAGATGGTACCTCTTCACCCGGGACACACTGACTCGGCTTCTCAGCTCAGATACATACTTACTCAACAACCTTTCCTGGCTCTGGAGGCCACTGCTAAAAAACACAGCTTGTCTCAACAGCCATGTGGCCAAGAGTCCATCAAGAAACAGAAATAATTGGAACTAACTTCCAGTTCCCCCTAAATAGAAGTTTATTCTAGGAAACAGTACGCAGCAAGAGAAATATTTTAAAGTTCCTAAAAGGAGCCCACTCTTTTTCTTATACACCAAGGCTTATCTTAGAAATGGTACGTAGTGAAAAGATATCTTACAGGGGCAGAAAAAACAGATGTGTTTATCCAAAGGCAGAATGGTGACAGGTGACAACCAATGACTAGAAACAAAGGTCCCAGAGTGACTGTCTCTTGCCTTCCTTGTGTAGATTTCTGTGGCTTTATTTGCTTTTTTGACAAACAGACAGCATTTTGCAATGCTGACCCTGCATGCCCGACCTGTGTTCATAGTCGACATTGACTCCGCCAGAGTCATAATGTTTGAAAAGCTCTGAATACACCTGGTCTGAGCTCTCTGCCTCTTATTAAAGGAGAAAATGATTTCTTTTTGTTCGTAAATAGCAGTCACCTTCCACCCCTTCCCAGGATTTGGAGCACTCAGTACCAGGATGTTCTTGCTGAAACCAACACAGTAAAAATCCTGCAACTCTGGGGCAGCTGGGTAGCTCAGTTGGTTGAGTGTCTGACTCTAGGTTTCTGCTTGGGTCGTGATCCCAGGGTCGTGAGATCAAGCCCCAAGTTGGGCTCCGTGCCAAGTGTGGAGTCTGCTTGAGATTCTCTCCCTCTCCCACTGCCCCTCCCCCTGCTTGCATGCATGCATGCATGCGCTCTCTCTCTCACTCGAATAAATAAAATCTTAAAAAAAATATCCTGCAACATTATTTCTAAAAGCCTTTCCCCTGTCATAATGCTTATCTTATGCTTACACCTCCCTGAAGTGTCTTGGGCATTTATTTTCAAAGAAAAACTGCTTTGGACACTAACATCCCCTTGGTTGGCTGTAGCCCACTCTGTTTGAAATATTCACTTCCACAGAGCCACTAACCATCACAGCAATTTTCCAAATCAACCCCCACCACAGATGAACACTTTCATTAATAACTGGCCCCCAATCCTTCTGCTGACTTTCAGGTTTCAGCCACAGCTCCCACACCTGCAGAGTCTGCTTCCAAGCAGTAGTCAAGTATTAAATGCCCAGTCTAAGGGATTTTGACCTGCAGGTCACTAATGACAACAGATAATAGAGGTAAGTTGCTTCCTGGAACAATGCGACAAGCACCCAAGGTAAGAGCACACAAGATTAATTCCCCTGGGTTGCCTCACTTTTCCTACTTTGCAAGCCAAATGACCACAGCAGGAAGACACTCTCAAGCGCTACAGCATTACTCTGTAACTCTGCTGGACGGGGACTGTGTCATTTACCAAGGGGAATGTGGCATTCTGATTCATTCTGCGAGCAGCTGGGGAGAGCTGCAGAAGGGCCATTCCTGTTTACCCTAATTTCTCTCATTCCTGAAGGTCAACTCAGATCCTGCTCCTCTTGGCCTCTCCTGGACCATTCCTGTGTGCCAAACATCCTAGTATCCTGGGAAATTTTCGTATTCATAATTACAGGAACCTAGAGACCAGGAAACCTGGCCAGAAGGTGCCAGAAATCCTGGGGACTGAAAAGCCAAGGTGTGGAAGGAAGGGAAAAGGGAAGTGAGGAGCCCAAGAAAGGAAGAGGAAGAAGAGATGATGCCAGGTTTCCAGGGCACTGGTGCAATTTCTGCCAGTGGACAATATCTTGCATGTTTTGTCCCGTGGCAGCTGACTGCTGACTCAGAAGCCTTGCACATTCCTTGGCTATGGAGGAAAATGCTGGAGAGGCAGCCCATGAAATACATGCAGGAACAGACTTTATGTTTCTATTTACAACACGAGTAAAAGGCTGTCACAGACTCATGGCTGGTTATGAGAACACTCAATCTCTACCTCTTAGAATAGGTGGATGATTATTTGTAGGAGGGGAGAACTATCCTTAAAAATAGAAAAGGGAGGAGCACCCTGGGTGGCTCAGTTGGTTAAGTGTCTGCCTTCAGCTCAGGTCATGATCCCAAGGTCGTGGGATCAAGTCCCACTTCGACTCCATGCTCAGTGGGGAGTCTGCTTCTCCCTCTCCTTCTGCGCTCCCCCCATTCTCTCTCTCAAATAAATAAATAAAATCTTTAAAAAAAATAGAAAAGGGAAAGAGAAACAAAACAAGAAACTAGGAATTATAGTTCAAGAGTATGAAACTAGGGGCACCTAGTAGCTCAGTTGGTTAAGTGTCCAACTCCTGGTTTCGGCTCAGGTCATGATCTCAGGATCGTGAGACCTGAAGCCCACGTCAGGCTCCATGCCCAGTGTGGAGACTGCTTAACATTCTCCCTCTCCCTCTCTAAAAAAAAAATAATTAGGAGTATAAAACCAGAGTTAAGTTTAGTTAATTTTCTCCCTAGCTACTGCACCATCAATATACCAGATGTGTAAATCTCTGAATCTTATTAAGGAATCTATGAAATGCTTCTTTCCCTAGCCCATTCAGTCAGAGGTGTGACTTGTCTAAATGATCTTAGGAATAAGTAGATCTATTGGAAGGCAGGTTTTGGAATGTGATTAGGTGGAAACTTAGATGAAAACTGCACTTCAGATTATAGAGATTCCTTTGTGTTTTGTCTCAGAAACAAAGACCAAAGTTGCCAAATGCCTTGAGTTCTTCATCAGTCTTCCCGCAACAAAGGCCACTCAGGCTACTATCATCTGTGGATGGGAACACTGAGACCTACGCCTCAGCAGGCAATGAGCTGACTGAACCAGACAGTCTGGGAATGAGACTCCTTGTTGCCTCCTACTGCTTCCCATCTCTGGCACCAACGGCTTATCTCTCACAGCCTTATCTAAGGTTCTATGGGTACCTAGGAACCAAGCCCAAAATACAATAAGGAAAGCAATCTTTCTCCGGTATTCTGATTTCTGCACTATTCCATCCTCAGCTTGCTTCTGACTTCCCATCCTATTTAGCATCAAACTGAGCAAGATGCTGAGGGCACAGGAAACCAGCCCCCACCCCACGTCCGTGCCCCTCCTCAAACCCTAGATCTGCTCTTTAGTCATACTGCATTACTCATCTGCAACTGTCAGTTCACAAAGCCATTATTTAAATGGCTCTCTCCTACACTAAGAGCTTCCTGGCAGGGACCAGGTCTTTGTAGCTATAGCCTGATCTGTAGGGAAACACCATGTTTCTTTGGAGCTGAGGAGAGGAACAGAATCTCCTCAAGGGATTCTGTATGGGATCCCAGAAACTCCACACTGGAAGGGCCAGTCCTGGGGAAAAGCACTGGCCTTGGCCTGCGTGGCTGGGAGGTGGAGGAGAACTGGACACATGCAACAGAGATTTCTACTGTGCTACCAAAAAGTTGTATCTAAAAATGCAAAGGTAAGCCTGGACAGGGAGTGATGTCCTAAGAAGAGCAACCAGCAAGAAGCAACAAGTGCTTTTCAAGATATGGAAGCACCCCAAGTATCCATCCATAGATGACTGGATCAAGAAGATGTGGGGTATATATACAAAGAAGTATTACTCAGACGTAAAAAAGAATGAAATCATGGGGCGCCTGGGTGGCGCAGTCGTTAAGCGTCTGCCTTCGGCCCAGGGTGTGATCCCAGTGTTCCGGGATCGAGTCCCACATCGGGCTCCTCCGCTGGGAGCCTGCTTCTTCCTCTCCCACTCCCCCCTGCTGTGTTCCCTCTCTCGCTGGCTGTCTCTCTGTCACATAAATAAATAAAATCTTAAAAAAAAAAAGAATGAAATCTTGCCATTTGCAACAACACGGATGGTTCCAGAGGGTATAATGCTAAGTAAAATAAGTCAGAAAAAGACAAATACCGTACGATTTCACTCATATGTGGAATTTAAGAAAGAAAACAGATGAACAAACAAAAAAAAAGACAAAAAAATAGATTCAAATACAGAGAACAAACTAGTGGCTGCTAAAGGGGAGGTGGATGGGGATGGATGAAACAGATAAAGGAAATTAAGAGGACATTTTTTTGATGAGCACTGAGAGATATATAGAATTGCTAAATCATATCCTACACCTGAAACTAATGTAACAATGTATGTTAATTATACTTGAATTAAAAAAATGTTTTCCGGGGCGCCTGGGTGGCGCAGTCGTTAAGCGTCTGCCTTTGGCTCAGGGTGTGATCCCGGCCTTATGGGATTGAGGCCCACATCAGGCTCCTCTGCTATGAGCCTGCTTCTTCCTCTCCCACTCCCCCTGCTTGTGTTCCCTCTCTCGCTGGCTGTCTCTATCTCTGTCAAATAAATAAATAAAATCTTTTTAAAAAAATGTTTTCCTCTTGTTCAATATACTGCATTCTAGATAATCCCTTAATGTTTAGATTTACTCAGCTGTTCAGTTTTTAATTTCAACATTTTTAGATCTCATTTCTGAAAGTTCTTTCTCCTACTTTCCTGCCCATTTTTTTATAGTCTCTTGCTCTAAAAACCAATATTTACTCAGTTTTTTGCTTATAAAATGTATTATACTAAGTTATACTATATTATAATGCCTGGCTTTGTACATTTGCGATTTTTTTCTATTGACTGTCACTCATGTTTTTATTATGTTTAGTAATTTTTTTCCCCAGAGGGGAGGTGGGGGATGGGGAAGTAGGGGATGGGGATTAAAGAGCACATGTATCATGATGTAAAAAATAAATAAAATAAACAGGAGGGGCACCTGGGTGGCTCAGTCAGTTAAGCGTCTGCCTTTGGCTAATAAGCTCATGATCTCGGGGTCCTGGGATAGAGTCCTGCATCGGGACTCCCTGCTCAGTGGGGAGCCTGCTTCTCCCTCTTCCTCTGACCCCCCCCCCGCTGCTCATGCTCTCACATTCTCTCTCAAATGAATAAATAAAAAATCTCTTAAAAAATAAAATAAATAGGAAAAAATGAATTAAATTTTTTTTATTTAAAAAAATAAATGTAGCACTTTTGTTATGAGCTTCATACCACCTTATCCTTGGCTATGACCCTCTCTAGAGGGATCTGAGAAAAAGCCTGGACAACACGATCTCTGTGCTCTCTTCTAAGTCTCCAATTCTGAAGACACAGTTAGGGCCCTAAACCCCTATGTTCTATCTTCTCTATTTTACACCAGAAAAACAAGGAGTCAAAAAGAACGATGTCCCCCTCCAACCAAAAAAGAACAATAACCAGAGGCTGGTCTCTTATAAATAGTTTCCTCATCTACAAAATGAAGTCATACCGATGGGATCACAGAGTTTTGCAGGAACTGAAGTAATGAATATAAAATGTTTAGCAGTGCCAGGCGCACAGCAGGACCCTGGAAGTGCAGTAGTTATTATTAACCGGTCATCTATAATCCCAGCAACAAAAGGTTATACTCTGGCTAAACAAATGACTCACACACCAGAACTCGAGTGCTCAGCTTTGTTTTTTGAAAGAAAAGTGTTCCAAAACTTTCTTTGTTCCATCATTGCTCTGTACCCTCTCCATTCCTTCTGTTAGAAGGTGTGATAACGGCATTGATGGAGGGCTAAAGGAGTAAGATTTGTGTTAAGTTTCTGCCAAACTTAGGTATTAAAACAAGAAAGATGCACTTCCATCAATAATGGTAAAAATAGCTAACATACTGAATGAATAGTTACTAGCTGTCAGATCATTTCATCTTCACCTCAATCCTCTAAGGTAGACTCTATTCCCTCCATTTGCAGATGGATGCAGGTCGAAGAGCTTTAAAGGTCATATGGCAAGAAAGTAGTGCAGCCATATTTTGTACCCAGAGCCCAAAGCCTCACCATTATGAAAAACCACCAGAGAATACAGCTGGAGAAATAAAGGCGCATCAGAAATACTTCCAGCCCCTTGCTGCCTGAGAGCCAGAACCTGCAGGTGCACACACAGACCACAAACAGACCCTGCCTGCTACGAAGGTCACTTCCCAGCTACCGACAGACAGGCAGTTTCAAGTAAATTTAGTAAGGACACACAATGCAGGATTCTTTTTCTTCTCACAAGTTATCGCTGCATCTGCTCCTTTGAAATGGAGCCCTTTCATAAATGGAAGAGCGGTCTGGTTTCACAGTAATTCTTCCCATTGGCTGCTGAAGGGCTAGGCAACTAAAACAGTACTAGCAGAGTTCTTATCAGTCTGCAGCCACCAGCAACACCTTTGAAGAGTCCATTACAAAGAATCTGTGAATCATCTAATGCCACTCCATGCATTGTAAGAACTCAGGGCAGGACAGGAGGTGAACCTCAACCTACCCACTACCAAGAGGACCGCGCTGAGTTACAAAGAGACCAAAAAATCAACACCTTCTTGCCCCATAACCTGAGAGCATTTGCTATGACCCAGGCTCCCAGGGTGATGAAGGGCCTCTGACCGGGAGAAAGGGCCAGTGAGGTTGTGGGAAAACACAACCAAAAAGCTGTTCTTCTACACAAGGGGGGACTCCCATCTACTTTGCTCAGTACTATGTATCAGTTCTAGGCACACAATAGGCGTTCAATGAGGTTCTGTTGACTAAAGGGACATCAAGCCACCTACACCTGTGCAGACTCAGGAGGTAGTCTGGCTGACAGCTGTGCAGGGTGCCAGGTAGGGCCAACTACAACACAGGGGCTCAGAGAACACCAACGCCGCAACAGTCCAAAGGGACATAAATACCCCCATAAAGATGACTGGAGAGCCGTTGGGAAAAAGTCGAGGTCCCGTAAAGGCACTCACTCTGTCACATCTTAATGATCTGCCTCTCCCAGGGGAAGACCTGCAGCCAAAGCATTCCCAGAACATACAAATAACTGGCAAGAGATGAACCTGGAACAGAATTTGGGGTTTCTCAGTTGTCCAGTCTGCCTACTACCACTTGCCATGAATCACAAAATACACAATGGTCAAGGCTGGGTAGGATCTGAAAGAAGATCATCTAACCTAGCCAGCCGACCCACCCTTGTACCTTCTATATAGCATCAGGAACACCTCCAATGAAAGGCAACTTTCTATCTTAGGAAGTAGTCTTCACAATGTTTGATCAGCTTGAAATGCTAATTTCCCAAGGGCTCAATTTCTACGTAGAAGACCAAAATCATTCTATCCATAGTTTTTTACCCAGTGGTCCAAAATATACCTCTTAGAGGTATCCAAAACAAAACTAGCTCCTTCCTTTTACATAACAACCTTCCAATAGTTGCTATCTACACATTCTCCTTCAACTGTTTCTATTTTGACATGGTTTTCAATTTCTTTACCTTCTTTAGAATTCTTCCACAAGCTCCCATCATTAATGTCTATACCCATCTCATCTGCATTTCCTCCTGTAACTGTGAACAGACAACTATCCGTATGCCTACCTGAAGCAACCCTCCACCCATGCACCCAATCCCATCCCCTCCTACTCAACTACACTGCCTCCTGCACTGGTCCCTCTATCCTCCCCCAAACTGAATTATTTCCATCAACACCTCTCATCTTTAAAAACCAAGCCCTGTCCCCATACCCTCTGACCAGTTTACTCCACTACCAGAAAGAACTGCATGTGGTCACAACTTTCTCTTCTCCCACTCTCTTTTGAACCCACAGCAATTAGCTTCATCCCCACTACTCCACAGAAACGTCTCCTCAAGGACATGCATCATCTCCCTACTGTCAAATCTAACAGCCAATTCTCAATCCCAGTTGCCTCAACCTATCAGCTGATCATCCCCTCTTCTTTGCCTCTAGAACACCACTCTCTTGGTTCTCCCCTTGCCTCACTAGACACTTCCCCATGTCCTCTGCTGGTCCCTCACACATCACCATCCGCTGCACGTTGAAATGGCCACAGGATCACTTTGTCTTTAGGTACTGTTCTCAATCTACATCTACTCCCTAAACATCATTAGTAGCTTTAAAATTTTTAAATTGTATACACAGTTATCTCTCTAAAAATACAATTTTAAAAAAACTTTTTACAAAATTTACCATTACTACTGAGATAGTCTGATGTTGTGTATTCCATTTCACTAAAAAAATTACTGATTCCCATTGATTTCATGACCCATTAATAAGACACAATCCACTTTGAAAATCTCCCAGTCCTATGGTTTTAAGCACTATTTCATTGGAGAGGTAGTTGATGGTGCTCCAATATTTACTTTCTCGCTTCTGAACTTGTATAACCAATTGCTTATTTGACATTTCCCCTTGGATATTTGACAGGCATCTCAAACTTAACACACAGAAAACCAAACTCTTGGTTCCCATTCCCACCCTCAGCCTGCTTCCTCCCTAGTATTCTGCATCTCAGCAAATGACACCACCATCCACTTAGTCACTCAATCCAAAACCTTAGAATTATCCTAATTTCTGTCACATCTCATGGTCGATTCCTCAATAACTTCAGTCTATCTTCAAAATACAGCCCAAATCCAACCACTTCCACCATCTCTTCTTCTACCGCCTTCACTGAAGTCATTATCATCGCTTACTTGGATTATTGCAATAGCCTTTCTCCGCTTCCACTGTCCAAATCCCATGCCCCCAACCCCGAATATTTTCTATATAGCAGCCCTAACATTCGCTTAAATGTGAGTCAAATCAGGTGATATATCTCTGCTCAAATGCTCCAATGGCTTTCCATCCCATAGCTAAATCCAAAGTCCTTACAATGGACTATAAGGCCTTGAGTAACTGCCCCCACTTCTGTATCTCCTTGTTTATGTCCTACCACTCTCCCCCACGTTCCTTAGGCTCTAGCTAGACTGGCGTCTTCCTGTTCATCAAGCACCCTCAGCAGGCTGCCCACCCAGAGACTCTGCCCTTCCTTCTCTCTCTGCCTGATGATCTCCACCCAGACAGCTACATGGTTACTTCCTCACTTTCTTCAGATCTTTGCTCAAATACCACCACCTTATTAGTCAAACCTTTCCTGACCACCTACACGAAAGAACACCAGTCTCCTATCACCCTTGCTTTGTTTTTCCTCTGGCATTTGTTATCACTTGACACAGTATGTGGTTTACTTGCTTATTGTTTTCCTCCAGCAGAATGTAGGCCCAACTAAAAAAGTAGAGCTTGACTGAAATGTACCCTAAACTGTTGACACATACTGTATAGTACAACTCCAAATTCTTATTATTGATGTGGTTTCTAAAATATGTCTCCCTCACCCTGTATTTATGTACTTTGTCTTCAAGACCCATTCAGGACCCTTTTTAAACTACTTTAACTAAATTTCATCTTGTTTGACTCAGCCAGAGCCATGGATACAGCTCCCATCTTAGGGAAAAAGCAAACATTTTTACAACGGCCTATAAGGCCTTGTAGCAGTATTTCACAAAATTTTGGTCTCAGGGTTCCTTTATACTCTTAAAAATATTGAGGGCTCAAAGATCTATCCAAATTTAATGTATCCGAGGTTAAAAGAGAAGAAAATTTCAATAGTTATTAGTTCGTATAAAAATAACAATGCAGGGGCGCCTGGGTGGCGCAGTTGTTGGGTGTCTGCCTTCGGTTCAGGGCGTGATCCCGGCGTTATGGGCTTGAGCCCCACATCAGGCTCCTCTGCTATGAGCCTGCTTCTTCCTCTCCCACTCCCCCTGCTTGTGTTCCCTCTCTTGCTGGCTGTCTCTATCTCTGTCAAATAAATAAATAAAATCTTTAAAAAAAATAACAATCCATTACATAGCCACATAATTAACATATTTTATAAAAAAACAAAAATATTTTCCAAAACAAAATTTAGTATAAGAGTGATGCTTTTACATTTTGCAAATCTCCTTAATGTCTGTCTTACACAGACAGCTGGATTCCCATATCTGCTTTCTGCATCCATCTGTTGCAACACACACATATCATGTAGCCTCCAGAAAACTCCACTGTACACTCACGAGTATAAAAGAGTAGAAAAGGCAATTAATATCATCTTAGTATTATTGTGAAAGTAGTTTTGACTTAAGGAACCCCATGAAAAGGTCTCAGGGAGCCCTGAAAGATCTACACCCTATACACACCTTACCCCTCTCCTATCCTCCTCCTGCTACCTATCATGCACATCCATCAGTTAGACTAGCCCTTTTGCTGTTCCTCATACACACCAGACACACACCTCAGCCTCTGCACTAGCTGCTCCCTTTGTTTGAAATACTCTTCCCTCAGATCATTCATGCATTCAAAAAATACCAAGCATCCATTATGTGCTGAGTATTTTTCCAGGTTCTTGAAACAATACAGTGAGCACAGGGGAAAAAACCTCTCACCTCCAAGGGCAGAAGTCTTCTAATGGAGCTGACATGAGCACAATTTACTCCCTCACTACCCTTGGGTATTTATTCAAATGTCACCTTTTTAGTGTGGCCTTCCCTGACCATTTTATTTAAAACTGACCCCCCACTCTCCATATCCTCTTTCCTGGTTTTCCCCGAAGCACTTGCCACAACTTGACATACTATAAATTGTTATTTATTTACTGTCTGTCTTCCTCTCTAGAATGTAACCCTTGTGAGGGTAAGGATTTTTGCCAATTTGTCCACTGCTGTATTATTATGCCTGGGACAATTCCTGGTTCATAGCAGATGCACAATAATTACCTCTTGAATGAATAAGTGGATAGGTAAATAAACTCCTCCAGTCTGCTGAGAGACATCTGGGGATTCAGGCGGAATTCTGTTAGGATTTGAGACATAAGTCATATCAAATGAAAATGGATTCAGGTTGGGAGAAGGAATACACGTACAGAGATAAGGGAATCCCACAAGGAGAATCCAGATGGTTTCTACCCTCTGGTCTGCTGGATTATTTTGTCCTTCTCCATGACCACTACCTGCTCTAGACCTGCATTATATGTGCCCTGCCCAGCAGGCCACTGCACCCAGCTTAAGACCTGCCAGCAGCAGAGGAGAGCAGGATAGGAGCCAAGACCTGGAGGCAGCTTTGTTTTCAACAGCCAAATAGGTTCAAAGTAACTGTCCCCTATAAAAAGAAACTAGGTTCTAGAAAAGAAGAGTGGTATCAGTGTCATGAAATGCTATTCAACAACCCCCAGCCCACTTCCCTAGAGAGGTAAGTGAAGCACCCATAATATTCCTAAATCCAAGTTGTGTTTGTATTTTTTTTTTAAAGATTTTATTTATTTATTCGACAGAGATAGAGACAGCCAGCGAGAGAGGGAACACAAGCAGGGGAGTGGGAGAGGAAGAAGCAGGCTCATAGCGGAGGAGCCTGATGTGGGGCTCGATCCCATAACGCCGGGATCACGCCCTGAACCGAAGGCAGATGCTTAACCGCTGTGCCACCCAGGCGCCCCTGTGTTTGTATTTTTTAAATCTGCATCAGAGAACCACAAACCTGTCTTAAGCCCAGGGTGTCTGAAAAGGCAGCACTTTTTCATTCAAGGCAGGATAACAAAGGGGAGCCAAAGGGTTATTGTGCGTTTCACTATTCACCAGCTTCTGATAAAGTTGCACAGAGATTAGGTGGAGAGGCAGGGAGGCAAACACAGGCAGATAGGGTAACACTTGAAATACCAGCTTCAGAAGTGGAATGGGGATGGGACAAAAACAACTTTTCTAAACTGCTGGAGAGGAGGGAAAAAAAAAAAAGTCAGCCATGCAGACTGATGTGGCTATACTGCACCATCACCTCCAACCACAGCTGGGGCTCAATCCTACCCAGTAATTCTTTCAAGGAACCCACTCTGGTTCTTGTACCCCTGGCTCTGTGTTCTCAGGTCCTCTACTCCATCTTCCACTCTCAATGCTCTTGCGTTTCACATGGTCAAGAAGAGAGTAAAGGATGCCCTCGCCATCCTGCTCCCCCATCTCAGAGAAAGGTCCCACCAGCCAGAGGCTCTCCAGCCTACCCACGTGGTTCTCCTCTGAATCTGGTTCCATCTACCAGCATACATTTCCCCCCTATTTTAACCATTTGTAAGTGCACAGCTTGGTGGCGTTAAGTACATCCATGTGTTGTATAACCATTACCACCATCCATCCATCATACATTTTAAACTTCTTCACTACCAGCCTACTTCTCCTTTAGCCTGCCAATAGGCTGAAGTCTCTCTCATCTTACACACAGACACATACACACACACCACTAAACCTGTATGCCCTCTAACCTACCAACCTCTCCCTCTTGCTTCTATAACTGAGCTTACTGAAAGAGCAGGCTACTCTTTTGTCACCACTTCATCACCACTTCATGACCTCCTCTGTCCATCTTTTCATTCCCTCTCCAATCTGGCTTCTGTTTCCATCACTCCACTGCAGTTGACAATGGCTTCCTAATTATGAAAGGCTTAGACACTTCAATCCTTATCTTACTTGTTCCCTCTCAGTAGCTCTTCCTAGAAACTGCCCCTCCCTTGGCTCTATCTCCTGCTTCTCCTACTAATATTCTCATTGCCACTCAGCTCTCTCAAATGGCTCCAGTGATTTCATCTGTCCCAGTTTTTCATAAAATTGGATGACCCCTAAACTTTTATCTTTTGTGACCTTGCTCCTGAGGTCCAAATGTACTAAGCATCTTCACCTAGACATCCCATACTACCTCAGACTGAGGAATCCAACATTTCTGCTCTCTCCCCCCAATTTACACCATCTAATGTCACAACCACTCACCAACGAAATGGAAAGTTGGGGTCATCTCAGACCCTTCTCTGTCTTCATCTCTCAATGCAATCAACCAAAAGCAAAGTCCTGTTGATTCTAACTCTCTAGGACTTCTATTTACAGAGTTCATTTTCACTACCATTATCTTGGTGAGAGCATCCACAATTTCTAGCTTGGACTATATTATAATAGCCTTTTAATCTTTTTTTTTTTAAAAAGATTTTATTTATTTATTTGAGAAACAGAGAGAGCGAGCAAGAGAGAGAGAGAGCCCAAGCACAAGTGGTGGGGGGGGGCGGGGGGACCCTGGGATCACTACCTTAGCTGAAGGCAGGCATTTAACTGACGGAGCCACCCAGGTGCCTCTGGCCTTTTAATCTTAATTCCCCTCCCATCCATCCTCCATGAGTGCCAGAGTGTTCTTGTTTAAGAATAAGTGTGAGTCTTTGCCTCGAATGTGATCATGTTACAGCCCTCCACTATCTTTAGGAAATAATCCAAACCATCAGCAAGGTTCAGAAGGTCCATCAAGATCGAGCACCAGCCTTATTTCCTACACTTCCAAACACAAACCATTTTCTTTAGTTACACTTGCAGTTACTGGGATGTACCACACTCTTACACACACCTCTTCAACTTTGTTCATGTCATTCCCCTTTGCCTAGTATGTCCTTTCTCCCTGTCCACTTGAAATGACTCCCCCTACCCAAACCCCCTGCCAAAGTTCATCACTTCCTCCTCTGTGTTCCTTCTCACCTTGGTACACATCTCTCTTTCAACACTTACCAATGGCTCTGGAATTATGTCCATTTCTGTCTACCCATTACCCATGTGATGCTAGTTAGGAGGAAGAATAATTCATTTTTATTGCACTTAGTACACATGTTAGTGGAAAAAGCAGATGCCAGGAAAGAAGAAAAAGATAAATGAAAGGCTTACTTGGGCCACAATGTTTAATGTGACAGAAGTATAGAAAAGGGGAAAAGGTATTTGTGTGACAATTAGTTTGTTATTAACTTGTTATTGATTTACGGTTTGAGAGAAAGACAATGAAGTGGCCAAAGCTGAGGCCCTAAGGCATCTCTGGACAGTTCCTGATTATAAAAAGGATTACTACTTTCAATTCACATTTCAAAATGATATTTACCTTTTTCAGATACCAAATGATCCCTAAGTCACTGGAATTGTGACTTTGAAGCTCCCAAAGTTAGAGAGTCTAAAGAAAAGACATTCACCAGATGCCCCCTAGGGTTCTTGGGGATTGGAAAGGGGAAAGAAGGGAGAGACAAAGCAAGTTAAGTATGTACTCTTCAGAGAAGAGCGGCTTAACACAGGAGTGGTAAGAGAAACTGTTTCAGGAAGCTGACAGCTAACAAAGGAAAGAGATCTTAATTCTCCAGCAAGGTAGATGTGCCCCCTCCACCTCAACTCCATGCACCAAGCAAACCAACTCTATCTGCCTTGGCTCCAGGCCACAAGGAGTGGGGCTACCTGGCTCCAAGGCCATGGTTTTTTCAACCACTTTCATAGAAAAAACTTCAGTTGTTATCTTCAAAGCAGAAATGAACCGAGAGGGCTAATTTTAAACCAGCTCTATAGAATATACTTTCCCTTCTGAATTAGCTTAAAAGGGTATGGCACTGAGGCATAATTTCCCACAGTGAAACAGAAGTCTTCTCTGTATCAAATGCTCAAGGCCAGCCCGTCACCCTACTCTGGTTTTTGTTGAGCTCTGACATCAGAGGATCACTCCCACAGCTACATGGGAAAGAGTCCCTTTGGTTAGAAATGAAACATCCAAAGAAAGGAAACAACAACCTTTTCTTTTTTATGTTTAAGGAATATTAAAAATTCCCCAAGCCACACTCTGGCAGGGTTTTGAAGGTGTACAGCCCACAACTCCTCCCTACTTGCACCATCCCCTGCCCCTGGGGATGACCACCCACCCTGTCCAAGGGGGTGCTGAAGTATTGCCAAAACATTAGTTTATATTCTCCCAAAGACCAATCATCAAAAACCAGCTGCCACGAGACCTTTGGGCTCCAAAAGCCAGCAGGGCTCAAAGCCAGAGCTCAAGGCTCAGGGCTCAAAGCCGCAACGTACCAAAGTTTTTCTACAGAAGATCAAGTAATCTTTACTTATTTCAGCACCAATGAGCTTAGGTGATATAGCCCTGAAAGGGCCTAAAAACTATATTCCCCATCAACCCCTGTCCTAAAATGCCAACACTGATGGCCAAGAGGCCCAGTGCCGCCACCAGGCAGCTTTCTCTGGTTTGGCAGCAACACAGGTTACAAGCTGTTCCTTGCCCACCACCTGATTTTCTAAAACCTTTGCCTAATTTATTACAGACATAGGACAACTGCTAATTGACCTGCTGGCTCTGGCATACGGAAGGTAAACACTGCGGCTTGCTCCATGGACTGAAATCGAAAATCCAAGACAACCCAAATGCTCCCTAGGGGATATTATAAAGTGTTACTTACTGGTTGACCCTCTCACCATTGTGGCTTAGGCATGTCCAACTCCAAGGAAGCTGTCCTTGGGAGGAAGGCACCAAAGGCTGCCAACTGCCCTTTCACTAACTGGAAGACTTCAATACCATGAGTCAAGACTACTCAATACCAAGCATTACAAGTTGAGGTGGGCACATCTCACCCTCTAAGGTTCCCCATTTGAGTATTAAGTATAATACCTTTAGAAATATCACTCACCTTAGAACAGAAAAAAAGTGAATGCATTCTAACTTAAATATATATTTGATCCAAAAACTGGGCATGACAGACATAAAGACTTTGTGTTAAAAGACTCTTAGCTAAGCAACCTTGTATTTCAGAAGGCATCTGACCGGAAGCACCAGGGCACCTCCTAGTACAGTGTGAGGGCAGCAGGAACTCAATAATTTTTACACTAGGATGACATCAAACCGGGCAGCCCCTCTTTGTGCTCTGGCTGCTCACCTCCCGTGGGGCAATTTAACCCCCTTGTTCATATTAAAGCCTCCATTCCCGCTAGTAACAGTGAAGGTGGGCAAGATCACTGCCATCATGAAGCTTACGGCTCCCGAAGAAAAAGTCAGTAATAATCAAATAGTGAACCAAACTTTACTGCAATCCAACTGGGTGGAGTGGCATTTGGGGTGAAGGCAGGAAAATGTTTTTACCTCATTTTCAATTATCTAGACAATTTGGGGAAGAAAGCAGAAGAGGATAAAGAAGTTAGAAAATATACAGACAACTGGAATCATTACTTAACCTTTTCTCCCACTGAACCTTCAAAAGGAACTGCTGAGAAGTGGCCATACTGCAAGGTTCTAGTTTCACTGAAATATCCTGCTTACCCTGTAACCTGGGTGTTAACAGAGCGATAAAACAGCCAAATAGCAAGGGAAAATAAGAGGCATCAGATCAGAATAAACCACAAACTGAGTAACTGGCCTCTGGGCCCTAGAGAGCCTGAACTTCTCACCTTGTAAGCTCGCAGAAGAAACAGAACTGGTTGGTAGTCCAACCAGGTCAGGTGCTGGGTGCACTGGGCAGAGCTAGTGGAGAGGAGCCAGGCAAGAGCCACAAGCTGCGCCAAATTCCTGATAGAACCCTGGAGGACTTGGCAAAGAGCCAAGAGGACTTTGAGTAGGGCTCTGGTTGCCCAAAAAGAGTAGCACTTAGGCAAGAGAAATGGTTGCAGTGCTCAGGTTTGGAGGGGATGTTTTTCTAAACAACTTTGGTGATGTGTAACTTACATACACTAAGAATCACCTGTTTTACGTGTACAAGTCAACGATTTTTAGTAAATTTACCAAGCTATCACCACTAAACCTAGTTTCAGAACATTTTCATCACTTCAGGGAGGCCTTTTAATAACTCCCAAACCTGAAAATGATTATGGTTTAGTCAGGTTTAAGAGGCTGAAGGATATGAAGAAAGAGGTTAGTACCCATTTGCTGTGGCTGCCAATTCAGCACCATGAAAGGAACTCAGAGCAAGCCACAGAAGGGAAGTCAGAGCCACCTTGCCTGAAAGGCACTTACTTGGCTGGGCTTGGCTTGGGGGACCTGGAAACTTACACAATTTTTTAAAGAAGTAACTAATGCTGAGAATAGTGCTTCCCAAACCAAAAGGAAGAATCCCTTAATCTGTTTACATTTTCTGGCACCCTCCACCAACGATGTCTCAGTAGTATCATCAGGACAGATTTTGAGTACTCGGGCAAAAGAATCAAACAGATTTCAATTAAATCTTGAAGCAAACACTGTCACTCCCTCCAGACAGCTGTGTGCTTTCAAAAGCACAGTGTAAAGCAACAGGTCATGAATCCCACACCCAGTAATTTTCCAAATCACCGATCAAACAAAAGAAATGAAATTTATGAAAAAAATGTGTTAACCTTTTAAAAAAACATAAACATATAGGCATCTTAATTTTACCCATAGGATGGTAGGGTTTTACGGGTGTCTTTTATCCTAAGATTGATGTTGGTCAAAAGCTGTTAATTTTTCTTCATGTGCAGAATTAAAAAAGAAGCAATGAAGGGACAATGGAATCAGAAAATCTAAGATTCTTTGGAAGACTAAAGGTCTACAACTTCCCAACACACAACTGAATTGCTTAGACATGACTATGCTCCCCTGAATGCATTTTACTCTACTCACCTTCAGCACTCCAGAAGTGTGGAGCCCCCTAAGGACAACCTGGCTTGGTGAGGGAATACCCCAAGAGAGAAGTGTGACTCCATTAAGGGCAATCAGAAAGCCAATCCAGCAAAAGACAAGGGATTACACAACTGAACTCTCCTCCCCTCGTTTCAGAGTGTGCAGTTGCTCCTCCAACTTCTGCCACACTGGTAAATAATGAGAACTCCCAGGATTCCGCCCTTGGCCTTTTTTTCCTTTCATTTCATTCTGCACCATTTTTGTAACTCCCTCCTGGACATCTCCATCAGAATATATGAGGGTGCCTCCAACTCAGGTACTCAAAACAGAACTCTCCATCTTCTCTTCTGAACTTGTCCCTCTGCCTGAACTGTAACTGATGAGGGAACAGAAGGCAAGCTGAAGACAAAGCAGAAGCTGACACCCTGCAACACCACCCCCCATGGGATGGATGCAACATTCCTCAGGCACTCCTGGCTGCCCTAAAGGACAAAGAAACAGTCCTTACTACCTATAGCCCATTGACAAGTCCCTGAAACAGGCATGGTGACATTCCTCTAGGAACTCAGCTGCCTCGATGATAATACTTTGCTAAGGGCAAAAGGCGGTCCTAGCCTGACCCCCTCCCCTCCACCAAGATCCTGTAAGTCTACTTTATTTTTTTATTTTTTTTTAAAGATTTTATTTATTTATTTGACAGAGAGAGAGACAGCCAGTGAGAGAGGGAACACAAGCAGGGGGAGTGAGAGAGGAAGAAGCAGGCTCATAGCAGAGGAGCCTGATGTGGGGCTCGATCCCATAACGCCGGGATCACGCCCTGAGCCGAAGGCAGACGCTTAACCGCTGTGCCACCCAGGCGCCCCCTGTAAGTCTACTTTAATGTATTCTTTTGGAAACTTCCTTTATCTCTAACCCCCCAAGATACGTATTGGCAATCATCCCCCAAGCATACGGCCCACAGATATACATCTGAAGGGTCTCATGACTCAGGTTTTATTAGACAGTAATAAATGACCTTTTCCCAACAACAGCTAGCCCCCAAGGTCCTGCAAACCTTGCTTCCAAAATTCCTTAGAGACTTACGCTATCCCTAACCCCCTCCCAACTTGAGGGTATATAATGGGCCATTCCTCACAACCCCAGGGCAAGCAGCTCTTTCTGCCCACGGGTCCTGTCCCCGTGCTTTAATAAACCACCATTTTGCACCAAAGACGCCTCAAGAATTCTTCCTTGGTCGTCGGCTCCGGACTCAACCCCACTGAACCTCACTTATATTCCCCAAACCTCATCATAACCCTCGTATAAAACTGCCACCCACCAGAGCCAGAATTCCAGGTGTCAGCCTCCACATCTGCCTTACTTCCTAAGTTTTTCTAATTGGCAAAAAAAGGGAGATGGGGATTATACTGTGCTAAGTACTAGAGGGAACACAGGATAGTACCAGATACATTCCCATTTGGTCTTCCTAAATTTCTCTCATATATCCCTTCCTTTTCAAATTCATTGCCTTGAAGTTCATTATCTCTACCTTGATTCCTGCAATAGTCAAGATGCACAGTTAGATCTCTTACACATAGATCCTGCCTCAAGGTGGGTTTTTTATTTTTATTTTTTGTGGTAAGATATACATAACATAAAGTTTACCATTTTAGCCATTTTTAGGTATACAATCCAGTGGCATTAAGTAAACTCACAATGTTGTACAACAATTACCACTATTTTCAGAACTTTTCCATCACCCCCAACAGAAGCTCTGTAGCCATTAAACAGTTCCCTCCCCTGCGTCCCCTGGTAATCTCTATTCAACTTTCTCTATGAATCTGCCTATTCTAAGGTACCTCATGTAAGTGGAACATACAATATTTGCCCTTTTCTTCCTGGTTTGTTTCACTTAGCATAGTGTTTTCAAATGTTTACTGACAGTGTAGCACGTACCAGAACTTCATTCCTTTTTATGGCTCAATAATATTCCACTACCCATATATATTCATCCAACAACAGACACTTGGCTTGTTTCTTTCTTTTGGTTACTGTCAATAACGCTGCTATGAACATGGGTGTACAAGTTTATAGACCCTGTCTCAAGTTTGAAATTCCAATTCATATACCACATTTCTTTCAAAGTGATCTTTATAAACAAATCTAATCATGCCACTCTCCTGTTTCCACACTCTGAAAGACACCGTTTCCTGAAAGACTAAACTCCTTGGCTGCTAGCCTTGCTGGCACCTGCTTCACCCCTATCCTCATCACACTCTACATCTCTCGTCATGCACCCCATGCTTCAGCCATTCACATCTGCTGGCTGCTCCAGGAACATGCTATGCTCTTTCACATTTTGTTTTCACAGCTTACAATGCGCTTGCCCCCCGTGCACACACATTCAACGTCCTTCAGTCCTCTCGAAACCAAGGCAGATGATGAACACAAACCTACTCGCCCATCAGGGCTCCAATTTCACATTTTCTCTGAGTGCTTCTTTGCCCAGCTTGGCTCTTCCCTTCTTCCTAGGCATACATCTCTCCTCTGTTCCTCAAATACCTCCCACTGGACTCTGTGCTCCTAGAGCATAGCAAGTTTCATAGCCAGGTTTCTATTTCAGCTTTTAGCTGAGTCAGATCCACAACAAACATTCAAATCTTTATGGAATGAATTAAATTTTTGGTTTGTGAATATGTATTTTGAGTGCTCAAGATAAATTGTATTTTTAAAAAGCCATAGAAATATTTGTGGACCCAATATTTTATTTTTAAAACCACATGTAGGTTGGGTTGCTAACTTTCAATCCTTCCCTGTATTAATTCCCTGAGAAAAGAACAATAAATAACCACATTTGTTTCAAAGGCTTCCCTCTTCAAACATGCCTGAACCCCTACCTATTCACTGTTTCAGAAGGAACATGCCTCCTTAAAACCAAAGGGCTACCTGTAACTGAGAAAAATCTCATATCCAGAAGATGTGAAGGATTTGTACAAACCAATAAGAAAGATGCAGACACCCAGTGAAGAATGAACACAAGATCTGACCAGGTACTTCAAAAAAGAAGACATCCAAATTGCCAAAAAAGCATCTGAACAGGCGCCCAATATCATTAGTTATCCAGAAAATGTCAAGCAAAACCACAATGAGATACTATTACACACCCATTACAATGACTAAAATGAAAGCCTGATAATACCAGGGGTAGTCAATGATATGGAGCACCTGAACTCTCAGACATTCACAGTGTAAACTGGCACAACCACCTTGCATACTGTTCAGCTATTGTTCCTGAAGCTAAACATACATTTAACCATATGGCTCAGAAATCCTATGCTTGGCTATGGACTCTGAGAAACAAACTGAGGGCTTCAGAGGGGAGGGGGGTGGGGGAATGGGATAGGCTGGTGATGGGTAGTAAGGAGGGCATGTATTGCATGGTGCACTGGGTGTTATACGCAAGTAATGAATCATCGAACTTTACATCAGAAACCAGGGATGTACTGTATGGTGACTAACATAATAAAAAATATTATTATAATAAAAAAAAGAAATTCTATGCTTGGAGATACATCCAAAAGAAACAAAATGTCTATGTTGATCAAAAGATAAATATAAGGATGTTTATAGCAGCTTTATTCATAATACTCCCAAACTGGAAACAACCCAAATGACCAAACAGCAAAATGAGAAATAAGCAGCAGTTATATTCCTATAATGGAATACTAGGCAGCAGTGAAAGAGAATGAACCACTGCAATGTGTAGCAATACAGACGAACTCACAGATCAATGGTGAGCAAAAAAGGAACACCCAAAAGATCAGATCGCATGAATCCATTTACTTAACGATCACAAGCAAATGCAATTCAAATCCATGTGCAGAAGGCGGTCAAAACAATGACTGGGAGTAGCGGGGTGGTGTTACTGTCTGGGAAGGAGTAGGAGGGGGTCTTTGGGATCCTGATCTGGATGGTGTGCTGGACAGTGCTGTGTCAGCTTGGTTAAGCTGGGAATTATGTTCTCCAGAATCCCCCAGTTAAGGTTCCAAGTTCGAGTTGGCAAAAAAGGAACTTGCATGAGATTTGGAAAATGGAATTGAATTAGTGGCCATTACTCTCTGAAGGTCTTAGCAGTCGAATGTGGTAATGGACAGAGACAGAGATGCCTGGCAGGTTCCAGCAGGTTCTTGGTTCTCCCCTACACTGTTCTTCGATCTCACTACTGACCCGCTGACCCAACAACAGCCCCAGGCCCACCACCGACACTTGGCTGTGGACTAGAATGGACCCGAGCTGCCCAGAGGCAATGGCTTCCCACAAAGCTCTGTAGGTGGCCCGCCCCAGCAATGGACGTGGCAGGCTTCTCAGACCTCCCTGTAGCCTCTAACTTGTCTTCTCATGCTGATACTTCAGGCAGACGGGTTAGTGACTCTTCTCTGACTGCACAACCCCAATCTGGACCTTCACTTTCCCAGCTCCTCCCTCAATTATGTAAGGTCTAATTTCGGTAATAAATCCTTTATCCCCCCCAATTCATAGTAACTCAACTCCCAACGGAACCCAGTCGGACGCATACAAATGCTTACAGATACAAAAATTTTAGTTGCAGGGGCTCCTGGGTGGCTCATTTGTTAAGCGTCTGCCTTCAGCTCAGGTCATGACTCCAGGGTCCTGGGATTGAGCCCCACACTGGGCTCCCTGATCAGTGAGGAGCCTACTTCTCCCTCTCCCTCTGCCCATCCCTGTACCCCCTGCCACTTGTGCACTCTCTCTCAAAATAAATAAATAAAATCTTTTTTTTTTAATATTTATTTATTTGACAGAGAGAGACACAGCGAGAGAGGGAACATCAATCAGCAGGGGGAGTGAGAGAGGGAGAAGCAGGTTTCCCACTGAGTAGGGAGCTCGATGCGGGGCTCAATCCCAGGCCCTTGGGATCATGACCTGAGCCGAAGGCAGACGCTTAACGACTAAGCCACCCAGGCGCCCCTCAAAATAAATAAATAAAACCTTTAAAAACAATTTTTTAGTTGCAAAAAACCCCACAAAACCCCAACAAACTCAAGTTGTACACTTCAAATCTGTGTCCTTAAGAACATACATTATACCAACACTAAAAAAAATAAAAAAGTAAAAAAATAAACCAAAAAAGGGCATCTCTTCAAAAAAGGGTCCTAAGAGAACAGTAATCTGAGGGGCACCCAGCAGCATATATGAACAAAATCTACACTATGCGTCACATACCAAGGAAGAACCTGACACAGCACTACTCGGCATAAGATGGGGACAGACAGCTGGGAACCCAATGGGTGCGACCTCTGACCAAGAGCCAGGGTGGTACACTTTATAAATAGTAAATAGGACACATGCTCCCTGCCTTGCAAGCTATCAACTCCCTGGAACCAAGTTCCATAGTTCAGAGTGAGTTTTCCCTTTCAAAGGGACAAATTCACCAAATTCAATGTGCACATGAGTTTAGGGTCTCTAAATGGGTAGAAAGAGATGTGTGGGAGAAGGGGAGAGATGAGTCACAAATCCAGCCTGTGGCATTTAGAACCTGCAGTTGGGTGGTGCTACGGCAGTCTCAGGCACAAACACCCTGCCTCTGGCTGTACCCACGGAAGAATGAGATGCATACCTGGGTATTCCCAAAGTAGCTATTTTCCAGGCAGAAGACCAACATGTCTTGTCGCCTTTCACTTCATTCATCAAATTATTTATTGAGTGTGCAGTGAATGATGAATGAAAACAGTGCCCAGGAAGTTTACTGTTACAAAATTTAGTTGCAGGGGTCCCTGGGTGGCTCAGTCAGTTAAGCATCTGCCTTCAGTTCAGGTCATAATCCCAGGGTCCTGGGACTGAACCCACCGGGCTCCCCACTCAGTGGAGGAAGTTTACTGCCTGGTGGAGGATACGGACAAAAAACAAGTAAGCAAACAAGCATATAATTACAAAATATGAGTGCCAGGAAGGAAATGTAGATTCTTTGACTTAGAATAATAGGAGGGACCCCAAGCTAAGTTGGTCATGGAAACTCTTCTGAGTAGGTAACTTAAAGCAGAGCTCTGAAGGACAAGAAGAGGGAAAAACACATGCTCAGTCTTGAATATTTCCACAGGTTTCCTCTCTAGCTGATTTTCAATGCCATCTTCCTCTATAAAGAGAATGGAGTGATGCCAGTCTATGCACTTCTCTCAACCACACCACCATGTAGGTAGCACTTCCTGCTTCTTAAGGCACTTTCACATATGTTATGCTATATACTCCCTGCACGATTCTGAGTATGGAAGGCAGTTGCTAATGTCCTCCTCTTGACGGATAAAGAAAATAGGAGTTGAGAGAGATGAAATAGCCTGTCCTGAGTCACACAAAAAGCTACCAATGGCACTGCAGGTGAAGGGTTAAATTCTCTCCATTATCTCCCTCTGCTTCTTTACATCATACTTTCAAGCAAGCCAAAGGAATACCCACTAACTCTTCTACTACAGGTCCTTCCAAGGACTCATCAATCTTCCAAGGACACTATTTGAAATTAGATAATATCAAAGTCTAGCTTTCCCCCGTCTACTTCAGTCTGTACTTATTGTAAAAAGACAAGTTCAGACCAAAGTAGGAGGGGGAAAAAAGGGATGCCTGCTATCAAAGATAGATTGCTTACTTTGACATATCCCACACTGACTTCTATCACGGCACCTATAAGGTTTAATTATACTCCAGTATAACCAGTTTATATGACTGTCTCCCAGATTTCTAAGTTCCTAGGAGCAAGGAGCATGTCTTATTCCAAGCATTAAAGCAGTTAAGATAGAAGCAAACCAAACAGACAAACAAACAAAAACCGACGCATATATTCTCTTCTCCTTCTTATAAATGTTATAGCAATCAGAATTCAAGCTAAGAATAAGACTTTACAAATACTCTCTGCTTTGGAAGGAGGAGGCTTAAGAGGTTTGTTGGTCATCTCTTGTTGATGATAATAACTGTCATTATTTATTGAACTTCCCTTTGTGCCAAGCATTATTATGCTGCCACTTCACAGAAATCTCTTAATTTGGTCCTCACAACAGCCCTATAAGACCTCTTATGATTCTCACTGTGCACGTGAGAAAACTGAAAATCAAAGGATAATTAACTTGTCCAGCTAATAAGCTGAAGATGGTAACACTCAAACCCAGGAGTGCCTCACTCTGAAGCCCAAATTATCCCACCTCCTCCCCAAGAAGTCTGATGCTTCAAAAATAGAATACAAATTTACACCTCTGTAGGGAGACCAGAGCACCCAATGGGAAAGGAAGTAGTTCTGAACCTTAGACATTTAATATCATTTACTATACCAGCAACCTCAGCAGGGTTCAGCTCCACCCACTGCTGAGGAAAAGATGGGGTGGGGGGCGGGCAGGTAGTTTCCTTACAATGCTGCTCCTAACAACATTAAACCTGATAGCTGACTGTGCTATACTCTGGTGCCAAATACAATTGTGGACAAAAGATTTGGATGTCCAGATGAATTAAGAGTCCCTTGGTCTAAGACAATGCTTTGATACCCAGACGACTAGAGTCTAAAGGGACTAAATGGAAGGTAAACAGAGAGTGAGGCCACTTCTCCCTCTGTTCTCACCAGTGCTCCTGGTTCTAGCTGAAATCTCAAGGACATTCAGCACTTGTAGCAAAATCCATTTGGGTAACAAGTTAACGGAGGATAAATATACATCCACACAGTCATAGAGCTCATGATTCTGAATAATTACCAGGCTCCTGCTCCCCTGGCCACCACGTGGAACACTGCACACTCCCCAGTGAAAGGGGGGATTGGACAGGGGCTGAAACCCAGCCCACAACCCCACTCAGAAAACCATACACCTGGTGAGGAGCAGCTACCCCACAGAGGAAGGGGAACATTTTCCTACTCGCACAAAGGCCCTATAGGAGCGAGTGATAGCCATGCAATCCTGCCATGTATCGAGGAGAACAAACACCAAGAGGTAGGGCATGAAGCCCATGAGTGCCGATCTGGACTATCGGCAATGAATTTAGCCAGGTGAAAAGGCTCAGACTCAACTCTGTGTACCCTGTAAAGGGCAGACCTATCTGTCTCTGCGATTCTGAAAGGTGGCATCAGACAATCACCTCCAAAGGAGTCAAATACTTCTTTCCATAATTAGAAATGAAAAGTTCTTTCTGGCTGGAGAGAGACTTGGGAAACTAAGCTCCTATCTTTATGTTAAATTGGAGCAACTGCCCTCTTCTAAGGCAAACAGTCCCATCCACTACGGCCCTGTCTACTACCAGAAAGTTACCTCACTCAAGGCACCGCGGAAACGTTGACACCCATTCAAAAAACATCCGGAACCACCAACCCTACTGCACACACTTTAAGTAGACATAGGAACATGTTATTATATTTACGGAAGGTACTAATACTCCTCCAAGTAGCCCTAGAAGTCATGTCATCACAACCAGCAATCCTGTTCTGCTCCTAGGTCAGAACATGCCTGCAAGAACATTGCAGAAGGCCCCGTGTTTTGTAACTCTGAGGCCAAGGTTTGACAAAAGTCTGGTCAAAGAAATGCCAAGGTCTAAGGGTTCTCACCAAACATAGAGCCAATTTTTCTTCCTTTATTAGCAAAATGAAATAATCAAATTATAAATACATTATTTGCAAAATCCTTTAGAGATTTTCACCTTTGCCTTTTAAATAAAGGTAAACACGTGTTATATCTTCAAGACAAAGGAAATATGTAAATTAATTTAATCACAAGTTATAAAAATATGTATTATTCAGCCATAAAAAAGAATGAAATCTTGCCATCTGTGATAATATGCATGGACCTAAGAGGGTATTATGTTAAAAGAAGTCAGTCAGACAGAAGACACAAATACCATATGAGTTCACTTATATGTGAAATATAAAAATAAAATAGGTGAACAAACAGATTCTTGAATACAGAGAAGAAAGTGGTGGGGGGGGCAGCGAGGTGGGGATGACAGGCAAAATAGGTGAAGTGGATTAAGAGAAACAAACTTCCAGTTATATAATAAGTAAGTCATCGCCAAAGTAACCTATTCCTGATTACAATCACTGAATTTGTCAATTATCAAAGTAGTGTTTCAGGGAAAATAAAATAGTTAATGCTATTTCAAAAGACATTTAAATCTATAGATTAACTTGACTTCTGGGCAAAAGGAACTGAATATCCTCAAATCATTAATTAACAAAAAAAGGCTGGGACAAATGAATTTTATAAAGAATTTGATAACACATGATACTGAAATTTTCTGCTTTGTCTTTGAAAACATTGTAAATATGTTAATGGTGATATTGAGATAATATTTTTCCAGAAAGCCTATAAACACTGGAATTCTTTCTGTTCCCAACCACCATACCCAAAAAGTTCTCGAAGACCATATACGCGAGGTATACAACGACTGAGAGGCTAATCATCTTTATTAACATGTTTTGCATCCAAATACCAATATTAATTTGGGCTAAACCATGTCATGAACTTCCTTTTCCTGGACTGCATGCCAGATTAGGCCCTCCAAAGCAAATAATCAGGCTTCCTTTGTATTCTCTTAAAAGACTAACATGTTAATATATTATTTGACTACTGAAAATGGGTAATAAGATGAGCTAAGAAACTTTAAAAAAACAAAATAAGTCATGGAGATAAAAAACACAGCATAGGGAATATTGTCAATAATACTGTCAAACACTGTATGATGATAAATAGTGATTACACTTAATGTGGTGAGCATGAGCAATGTACTGTTGAATCACTATGTGAAACTAGATATAACATTGTATGTCAACTATACTTCAATAAAAAGCATATAATATTTAAAAAATTTTTAAATGTTGGGACTGACTTGCTCTAGTTAAGGTGATCTACATAATTTATTTGATGAGACTAAAATGTCATATTTAATGCTTAACCAAAATAATCTAAAATTGATCACCTTGTATTTTTCTAATATCAAAAATTTCAAATCCTATATATATATCTATTCAATAAGGGATTGTCAATAGTGATGATCACTCAACTTGCTATGGTTGGATGTGAATAAAAGTAAAACTGTAAGGAGTAAAAAGCCATCAAGATTACCAGTAGGGTGAGTGCTCACTCTTCCTCAACGAAAACTGATACAAAATTTACCAAATACCTTATTTTCAACAGTCAACACCAAATGTGGAAGACTCCTGAGCTTCTTACATTACCAAACTTTTCTTCCCATAATGCTCTGAACTTCCTTGTTCCTTCTCTTACCTTCAAACCTCAAATCTGACCATTGTGCATTCTGTAACTATCGCTCCATACCCAGCCAACTCCCCTACATAGGCAGCCTCATTTCCCAGAGCTTTCTCCCTATTCTTGCTTTAATTGAACTCTCTCCTAAGGCACATCCTCTGTAGTCTTTCCAAGTAGGTACTAACTAAGAGGCAATGTGCTCGGAGTCTACTGATTCCTACGGTTTCTTCCAGATTTCACCTGTCCACCATCTTACAGAATACCTGGACTTCTGAGGACCAAGGTCTGATTTTTTTTCAGTGTATCATTAGCTGCATGGTGGGGGGGCAGAGGGAGAGGGGGGGGATGGNTTGTGGCCCTATTTCACAACCCTGAGATCATGACCTGAGCCAAAATCAAGAGTCGGATGCTTAACCGAATGAGCCACCCAGGTGCCCCTCATTAGCTGCCATTTTATTTATTTATTTTTTAAGATTTTATTTATTTATTTGAGAGACAGAGAGAGACTGTGTGTGTGCGAGCAGGGGGAGTGGCAGGCAGAGGGAGAAGCAGGCTCCCCACTGAGTAAGGAGCCCAATGTGGGACTTGATCCCTGGGATCATGACCTGAGTGGAAAGCGGACACTTAACCAACTGAGCCACCCAGGTGTCCCAGCTGCCATTTTAATATCTGTTCCTTCTGGGCCAGTTGAACACCACTTCAAAAACAAGATTTCACATAGGTGAAAAGTATTTGTGAATCAGCCCACAAAGAAGAGAACTGATCCTGATGAAGGCTGTTAACCTGTACAATACAACATTAGAAAAACAAAATCAAACCCAAAGATCAAAGGCAACAGGGAAGGACTAGTTCCATGAAATAGTCAAATCCAGTGGTGGAATATACAAAAGAATATAACAAACCTAGGAATAAAAGAATTTTAAAAATCCCTCACCACGGGAAAACCCAAGGGTAGTATAGACTCAAGGCTGTATAAATACAAAAGCAATGGCAGCTGCAGAGGAGCTCAGAAAGGGAAACTAGGTGGAGAAAGGTGTAGAAATTAAGTAGTGAATACTCAAGGAGTTAAAGAACATTTTCTCAAACTATGGACTAATTTCTTCTCCAAGAAAAAGCTATAAATTCTGCCTCTGACAGGTCAGTGTCAAATGTTCAGAGAGCTATTAAATCACAGTGTAATAAATTACACAAAACAAGCCAAAAGCCATGCAAACTCCCACAATCAGGGCAGAACTCTGATAGAATGATGGGCCAACCTACTCCCTCTCACCTGCCCACTAAAAATGCACAAGACACCCAGCTGTGCTCAGAGGCCACCAGACAAATGAACCAGGTAGAGCCCTTCTTCCCCTCACTTTATCACAGGCAGAGCAGGTGCTTGCCCTCAACACTGACTGTACCCCACAATTCTTGTTCTCTTAGACCTGTAACGAGTCTTCATTTTGGTTACTGTGGGGGGAAATGAGGCAAAGAGCTGTTCCACACCATTTTTCTCTGGCCTGGAGAAGTGAACAAAAACATTAATGTCTACCATCAGCCAAGCTGAATACCCAGTCATCCTCAGGAGGGGAGATGAAGCGTTTCAATCAGTGGATAGTGGTAACAGCAGGCCATGGTCTTGAGCATTTCAAACACTTCCTCATTCTCAGTTTTTCTGGAGAAAAGTATCTGGGGCTCAGAAAGAGGCCCTCAGTAGACCTATGACTGTGTTCCTCCCAGAAGACAAGGGGCTCCCTTGCAAAGATGGAAGTTAAAAGAAGGAAAGAAGAAGTAAGTCGAGCGTCAATTGCCACACCAGAGCAACAGCTGTCACTGCTCAGAAAATTTAGGCAATTCTCAACTACTAGAATTAATTATTTTATGATTAAGAATTTTATGATGGGGAAAAAAGAACTTTAGGATGGGATAGAAACTACCATGTACTTCACATGTACCATTTTTGGGGTGTGTGCACTAAGAGAGGGAGAAAAACGAAAATATATTACATTTTACTATACTCTTGAGATTAGCTATTTGTTCATTAGAATCATCAGGGAGCTTGACAAAATTTACCAATGCTCCAGCCCTACCCCAGATCAATCCAATCAGAATCTCGGTGGTGGCATGGGGTAGGTATATGCCACTCTCCCCACACCATGATTTTGCTGTGCCATCCGAGTTGAGAAGTAGGGAAACAGAAGGCAAATCTGGGAATGCAACATGCATCTGGCTGAATAGTCAGAGGCTCATGTACCTTCAAATGGGCCTTCTCCCTCATATACATGTCAACCACGTATTTGAAAAATCTCTACTATCCCCAACCTTAAAACAACATTAACAAAAGAGGAGGGTTTCCCAGCAAAGAACTGAGTAATAGTCCACACAGCTCAAGGAAATGGTGTGCCTAATCTCTCAGTGTGTATGTTTTGTTCAGGAAAATGTAAACCAGCTATAATATTCTGTCTCTCCTGAGGTGAAGTTACACCGCAACAGAGCTAAAGATAGCCCACTGATTGTATGTTTGCAGGGAAGCACAGAATTAAGCACAATCCAAGTGGGTGAAGAAGACTGTACATGAGTGACTGTGGTTGCCAGGCTAGCTTTAGAGTTTCCTTTTCACCCAACAAATCAACAAATCAAAGTCCTGGGTGCCTCAACGAGAGTAAATATAGACCCGCCCCACCAAGGACAGCTCTGTGGGTTGGGAGAGACTCCTGTCCAGTCCTCTGTCCTGCCAATGATGCCTCCTGTCAGACATGCCTCACCTCCTCTACTTAACCAGAGTGGTGTGACTTTTCCGGTCGATCATTTTGGAAATGGTCATTAAGGTTAGTGGTAATTCAGGTACGACCACAACTCTGAAAAAAGAAAGGTGGGTTGAAAAAGTATGTCCTGAGGTAACGAGCTGGGCTTCTGGACATGATCGTGTGTAAAATCTAAGGGGAAAGGCTTTCAGGTGCTCAGGCTTTACCAAGTCTAAAGACAGTCATCAGTGGATACCTGATGAGAGAGAGAGCTTTGTTCAGATGCTTCATTCGTTGGTACTATCTGCTGCAAAACTCCCTGAAGGAGCCTGGCCTCTCCCCTAGGCTTCCAGATGATTTGAGCAGCTATATAGATGACAAGTGTCTATTAATTCTAGCAATTCTGCTGGGCAGTATAGGGTGAGCCCAACCCCTGATGTCAACCAAGGCAACCTGAAGGGTTCAAGTCTGATGGGCACTACCCAAGATTCAGGCCAAGCCCTTCTGCTCCGCCTGCACCACAGCAGGCCCAGTAAGGTCCAAGGTGAAAGCGAATCTCATCAAGTCCACTCAAGACTAAACTCAAATGTAACTTCTCTTCCTTGGGCTCTTTGGATCAGATGTAACACTCTGAAGTTGTACCATTCCCTTAATTCACACATTAGAGTTGTCTAAAGTTTACTTCCATGACAGAAGCACACGGACAGCAAGAGTTGCCAAGTTCTGTACGGAACCAAGCGTAATTTTTCCAAATATTATTTATTTTCCTGAAATTAACTCCTATTCTTACCCTTTCTTGGGCCAGTATAGTTTCCTTGAAAATGCCTCTATCCTTCCGTTAACAGAGATTAAAGCAAAAAGATCAAAATCTCTTCCGTGCAAAAAGTACTAAGTACTCTCAGGAAAAAACAAAGGCTCTTTCCATACATGAGAAGCTGCCCTATTCCAGGTGCTGGAGACTGAGCTTTAGGAATAAATCAAAGTGATCTGCTGTCATGGCTCTGCGCCCACCTTTTTCCATCTCATTTGAGAGCATGAACTGGAGGAGACAAAAGAGCAAGAGCTCTGCTATCTGCTGTTTTTCATCCTGTCCCACAGAGAAAACAATCAGTTTGAGTTTTATGCCATGACATCATCAGCCACCAATCAACACCCAGAAGGTAGAGCAGGTTCTGTCTATGAAACCAACCACGACGATTGTCAAACTGTGAAAAGACAGTGCAGGTGTGAGGGAGGGTTTTCTTTTACGCTGTTTTTGTGTTGAACTACGGGAGAAAGTTGTCTATGGAAAAAATATCAGAACTCCAAAATTCCCTAGGTGTAAGCAAAGACCATCCAGGCCCCTATACCTATGCTCCTATCCCTCTCCACCTTCCGCTCCTGCCAGGACTGACATAGAAGCCTTTGTTCTGTGAGGCACTGAATGCAATCTTCCCAGTGCTCCCTGCCAAGGAAACAGTTTTAGGAAAGTTGTTTTTTGTTACCTGAGCGCGCATGCACGTGTGTGTGTCTGTACACGTATGTATGTGTTTTCAAATAGGATTTCAAAGCAGCGATGGGAGTGGGAAATATAAAGAAAGCACTTTGCTTATCTAAACATTAGTTAAAATCTCTACCCAGAAACTAAGTAGTTTTTACTGGTGCATGACAGCTGGAGGTTCTTGGGGCCATCTTATGAATGAAGCTGTTTTTAGCCAAGGTTAGAATATGTAAGAAGAGAGGGGGTGGTGGTGGAGCACAGGGCTCCAGGAGAAAACTCACAGAGCAAATATTGTTTACAACTGCAGAGCCAAGCTAATGTGGTCTCTCCGCCTGTTCAAGCATATTATTACATTAAGTCCTGAACAATAAAGTCGGAGGCAGGGAGGGCAGGGCTGACCCAGCCTCCGCTTTGCTAATGGCACGAGGGCAACATTCCATGCAATGTCTGCCCAGCAACGTGTGCGCCAGCTCTCCTGGGATTCTACAGGCTGAGACTGCCGGGCACAGCCAGGCAGCAAGGAGAACAAATACTCCACTCTGATTAAAGGCCAAAGCTACTAGGTTGCAAGAGATGGGCACTACGTTCACGTGCAGCCATATGAGAAAGCATGTAGGAGGAACTGCATTTTTTTTAAAAGATTTTTTATTTATTTATTAGACAGAGATAGAGACAGCCAGCGAGAGAGGGAACACAAGCAGGGGGAGTGGGAGAGGAAGAAGCAGGCTCATAGCTGAGGAGCCTGACGTGGGGCTCGATCCCATAACGCCGGGATCACGCCCTGAGCTGAAGGCAGACGCTTAACCGCTGTGCCACCCAGGCGCCCCAGGAACTGCATTTTTAAATGAAAATAAGGTGCAACTGAACATGTTAAGAGAAGCATAGGCTGCTGGGTCCTCAAACAGCCCTCTGAGAATGCAGCACACCATGCTGGTAGGAGGGGGAACAGTTACTGGGAAATCACTGCACTACTTATTTCTGATAATATCACTGCACCCCTCCAAGCTCTTAAAACTTACTGTAAGTGATAAATATCTGATGCCATTAAATATAAATGTCTTACACATGAACAGCGGGACTCCATTTTTTTTTAAACAGTATGACTAGATAAGATTAAGTCAATCAATATAATCTAATATTAGGTTCAGGCTAGACTTAATCTAGCCTTTTAGGGCTGACTGCTGTCAACTGTGATTCTCCCTGACTTCCAGGAGAGAAGATTCAGTTTTTCTCTCACATTGCCATTTCTGTCTTTACCTTCTCCCAAGAGTTGTTTCTCCGGTGCAGGGCTAGAGTTCCATCCGTCTCCAGATTTCCTTCCCTGGTTCAGCTCAGCCTGTGGTGGAGACTGCCAGCTGATAGCCTAAGTCTTAAAACTATCCAACAGCCTGTGTTTCCTTTCCCTCAGCCACTAATATACATGAAAATCTGAGTTCAAAGAACACCTTGGGCTCTGGGCTCATATTGCGGTTCACCCTGGCCCAGTGTGAAAGCAGGGTCCTTGGCTAGCTCACCCCACAGCATGCAGCACCAACACCTGCTGTGAGCCCTGAGTGCACCCCCCGCCCACCAACCAATGGATTGTGTCAACAAGACAGTCACCTGTTACAGAAAAAAAAGTCACCAACTAAGAAGATCCTCAATCATTTATATTCCCACGTTTTCCCCCCAAGTAAAACAAGAGCAAAATCCACACGAGGAACTGCTTTCTTCTACCAGAGAGACTACTCCCTGTGACTCAGATATCAAGGGGTAATGTGGACCGCAATGCCCAGGGAGAGGAGTTCTGTGGGAGCAGTGGGGTCCCCTCCCTGCCACGAGCCTGCCAGCAGTATCAGTGTGCCCCAATTCTACCATATGCTCCCACACCCACCCAAGAATGCCTTTCTAGTCCAGCCCCCCTACATCAAAGACCACAGACAAAGCTTGTCCTCTGCCCAGAGATCAGAGAAAGAAGAGGTTATATTTAGTTAACAGACAAAGATAAAAGGAATGAAATGAGTCATAGAGGCCAGCAAACACAAGGACTTCACTATCGCCCAGTACAGTGGAAGGTCCGGCCACGAGCCATGTCAGGGCAGGATCAGGGCTGGGGGCAGTTTGCTGAAGAGTACGGCTACTTTCTCAGGTTACAGGAAAAGGCAGAAACAAACCCAGAGGGGGATACACAAGCAATAACCTTCTTAAGTTGTTAGAAATCTAGTCTGAAAGTCAGGACAGAAAATTCTCCCTCATAAAAACAGGGTACTGAATATTAGGAGGAAGATGTGGCAAGCAGTTATAAATGACCTAAAGCAGGTAGCATCTCACGGACTTTCTGTTGTTTTCCTTGAAGTCCCCTTTGGCTATCCCAAGGCGAGTAGAGGGGATTCTCACCAGTTTTAATCAGCTCCTTCCGTGTCTGCTAGATAGTCCTGGAGGGGGTCAGGGAGGATTTCATTTTCTGTGGCTGGGGGTGGGGGGGTGAGTAGGAGACCACCACTTTTTAGAAGGACTGAAAAGGGAGGAATGAGAGTAGCTGGCACGGCTTGCTTTTTGACCCTCTGCTCTGCAGCTGGTATGCCTCCCATGTGAACCAATACCCCAGACCGTGTATTTACTGTACAAACATGACCCAGGGGAGCTTCTTCCATTTAGTGTAAGGAGAGTTGCCTTGTAAATGGGACACATCTTTCTTTATATGTGCAAAAGATCTCTTGGGAAAAATCTCTGTGAGAACACCTACGCACAGTCCCAGAATGTCTCAGCACTTGACACAATGAACCATTTTAGTGCCAGACACTTGAGGACACACACACACACACACACACATTCTCAAACACATATATCCCCAGAACTTCAAGGGGACACACATCCAAAACCACCAGGCTATTTGGAAAAGTTCCTCTTATCTAGAACATATAGTAAAAGCCTGTATTTTGTGGTGATGTTTCTTTCCTTTTTTCCCTTCTTTCTTTCCTTCCTTGCTTCCTTCCTTATAATGAGAGGTGATTTATTTCCTCTTCTTTGTTCCAAAACCATCACTATACTCGAAGTTATCAAGGGAGGACCACATCTGACCTGAAAGAACAGTAAGCAGGCTCTTCCAAGCTGCCTATTTTTAGCCTCTGGTCCTTCCTGCCTTCTTCCCGAGGGATGCCCCTCCCTCTGCTCTCCAGCAAACTGCTCTGGCTAGAGCACAGGATCCTGACACCAAGCGGGAAGGTGAGATTGTGGGAGCCCTGATATTGCCTCTCCATATTTCAGACTTCAAAGAATATGGACTGAGGAGCCTGGAGTAGAAGTGGGAGGGGACAAATTTTTTAAATCACAAAGAAAGTAGGAGTATGACTTCAGAAGAGAAAGACTGTACATAAATTGTTTGTTGTCCATCTAAGATCAGAACAAAGCTTGCTGTGCCACATGGCTGGACTGGCATACGTTCTCCTCTTTATTCTCTCAGGCCAGCCCACGGCTCCTGCACACATTAATCTTTCAACCCGCACCCCTGTAGGCAAGGCTGAACCAGCCAAGACAGCTACTCAACCTGAAGAGACCAAGGCCGCCCAACAACCTTACAACAACTCCAATCATACAGCCACCCTTCACCCTTAACAAAGCAGCTAATTCAGAGGAAAGAAATCCTTTAAGGAAACAGGAAAACACTCTGATACCGGCCTCATGCTACCTACAAGATATGGCCTTCCTTTCACTAAACCTCAGGGTATCATATACATGTAGCTGTTATAGAATCGCCAATGCGAACCGAAAAGTCAATTTTCATTAACTTGCCATTGTAAAATTACAAGTATTAGGAAGCAGTCTCAATCCTTTCAAAAGTTAGAAATTTTTTAGCATGACTTGTAACAAGGTCAGACATCCAATGCTGAAAACAAAGCATTCCCTCTATTTTATTTTGGATCAAGGGTAAATGCAATGATAGTCCAGCTGGTAAACTTAATGATTTTCACTTTCAAGAGCCAGAAGCATATTTGTGAATGCCTCCACATGTATCATGCCTTGCTCCAGACAGACATCATGCGTTCAACAGCAAAAAGTAAACCACGACCTGTCAGCGTGGATCTCAGGCATCAACTCTAAGGTCTCCAAGGTCCCCAAGTCTCTGCTCCAACAAAGTAAATGCACAACAGCTTAATAGGTCCCAAGCTGATCTACCGCAGGCTTATCCCATCCATCTCCTTCTCTGCTGCTTGCCACTGAAGGACAAATTAGTTTGCAACCTGACAAGCCCTTACTCCCTTCCCTGTGCAGAAGTAGAGCTTGTGGGAAGACGTTTCCACTGTGTTGCCACAATCTTGTTGACCTTCTATTTCTGAGCGCTCCCAAGACAGTTACTTAGGCTGGAGTTCACCTTTTGGTATGCTGCTTTGTGTATGGGTTTGTAAAAGCATAACTACTAGGTGGGAGAGGGGGAGATGGGATGGGCACAGTGTTCTAAGGCAGGGTTAACAAGGCAGCAGTGTTCTCCCTTTGTCAAGCTCCTGCTCCTCCCACACCCTCACACACCAGCCGAATAGCATTTAATACCGGGCACTCCTTCCTGGGACAAGTGTTCTTGGGGAAAACAAATACACAAGACAGGGACTTTGTTTCTCAGGAGCTTATGACCCTTCTTGGAAATCATGAAACAATACAAGGGAACGTAGATATAACATGACTCTTAAGAAAGTTATCTCTATTTTACCCCTTTTATAAAACAGAAAATATCTCAAAGAATAATAAGAATCCATTGAAGTAACTTACTCCCCCCCCCAGGGCACATATAGCAAGTGATGAAGTTGGGAGAATTTACCTACGGAAGGTTGGCTGGTTCCAATGCCTATATGCCTCTTCCACAAATGCAGCTTCATTTAGTGAACTCAAATTTGTGTCCTCGCTCACATTTTTTTAACCTTTAGCAGTAAATTTTTATAAGTATGCATGTCACATCTCTCATATGATCCCTACATGCTCTGACAAATTTTCTAATAAACGATGACTGCCAATCTAAAGATATTGATTAGTGACTGTTCTGTGCCCAGTTTACATCAAGGACTGCAAAGAGATTAAAAGTGAATAAATGTGTAAAGGGGAGGAAGAAATAGCGAAACAGCTAACTAATAATAAAAGATGATAAATAAATACAACATGAGAACTACAAGCAAATGCTTCTCCATGCACATACAAATCACCTGGGAATCCTGTGATAACGCAGATTCAGATTAAGTGGGTCTGAGTAGGGGCCTGAGATGCTGTGTTTGTTTGTTTCTTTTTTTTTTTTTTAAGATTTTATTTATTTATTTGAGATTGAGAGAGAGAGCACAAGCAGGGGGAGAGGGAGAGGCAGACTCCCGGCTGAGCAAGGAGCCTGATGCAGAGCTCAATCCCACGACCCTGAGATCATGACCTGAGCTGAAGGCAGATGCTTAACCGACTGAGCCACCCAGGTGCCCACAAGCTCCTGATCAACAAGGAGCTAAAGTACTGCAAAGGTCTACCTGGGCTAGGGTACTCTAGAAAAAGTAAAGAAGTGAATGAGACACAGAGCCCTCAAAGGACTGAGTAGAATTGGAGAAGTCTGGGGTGGAGTGTTGGGAAGAAAGAAAATTATATATTATAGATATAAAAATATATAAACATATTTTTTTTTAAGTAGGCTCCACACCCAGAGTGTAGCCCAATGCAGGGCTTGACCTCATGACCCTGAGATCAAGACCTGAGCTGAGATCTAAGTCAGACGCTTAACCAGTCAAAGCCACCCAGGTGCCCCCCAAAAATATTTTAGATGGAGGGGATAAACAAAAAAAACTCCAGGAAAGGAGAAGCACAGGCACACAGGTCATTCAGGGTATAGATGTCTATTTAAAAAAAGATAAAAATACTCCTAAACTGTATCACCACTTAATTCCTAGGAATTACGAGACTTCATTCTCTTTGAAGAACCCTGAGCTTCTTACTGACTGGCCTGAGAATAAGTTTGAGGTAGGGAATAACAAAGTTTGTTGATCTAATAAAGGATAACACCAAGATAAGTATCTTACAGAAGGCAGCCCCAACTACTCGGCTACTTGGTGATGCTCAGAAGTTTAGAGCCATGAACTTTGGCACACACCCAGCCTCAAGCCAAAGAATTTTTCATGAGACATTTTTAAATACTTACCATCCCATAATGAACAGGAAAGGAAATCCCACTGTCAGCCCCACCCTATGTTGGCCTCTTAACACAGATCTCCCAAGAGAAGGGCCAGAATAGTGGTCTCTCCAACTGTGCCATCTGGCGATGTGGCCCAACTTCCTGGCTGGGTCATTTCCTCTGCTGTTTCAGACAAAGTGGCACTGCCTTTTCCCAGTGAATTCCTCAGCAAACAGAAATGAATGCCCAGATGCAAGGAAAGGTCACACTGTGTTTGTGAAGAGGCAGAGTAGTATGGAAGGGGAGCACTGTATTTAGAATTAGAAACAGGGATCTAAATCAGGGTTCTGTCATTTACTAAGCTTTATAACCTCTCTAAATCCATTTTCACGTTTACAAAATGGAAATTATAATCAAAGCTATTATGAGTCAAATTTGGCAATGTATGTAAAAATGCTTCATAAGTTGTAAAGCACTATAAAAACACAATTCCTTACTCCTGAAAAGTTATGAAAAATAAAAGGTCCTTTATGACACTCTTCCTTTTATGTCAGTACTCCATTTATATATCTAGTATTTATTATCTCTTTTTTTTTTACAAAAGGAAAAACTTGGGCTGCCTCAGTGGCTCAGTCAGTTAAGTATCCGACTCTTGGTTTCAGCTTGAGTGGGAGAGGGGCAGAGGGAGAGGGAGAGAGAATCTCAAGCAGACTCCCTGCTAAGGGCAGAGCCCAATGCAGGGCCTGATCTCACGATCCTGAGATCGTGACCTAAGCCGAAATCAAGAGTCAGACGCTTGACTGACTGAGCCACCCAGGCACCCCTCCTTATGATTTTCTTAATATTTTCTTTCCTCTAGCTGACTTTAAGAATACAGTATACATATAACATATAAAATATGTGTTAATTGACTGTTTATGTTACTGGTAAGGCTTCTAGTCAACAGTAGCTCTTAGTAGTTAAGCTTTTGGGGAGTCAAAAGTTTTATGCAGATTTTTTACTGTGCAAGGAGCTGGCACCCCGACCCCCTCAATAAGGAAGTATCAAAAGAACGTGTCTTTTGAGGAATGAAATGACCACTAAAGGTTGCCATGAAGTCAAACATTTCTCTGTTATGGGATAGTAAGAGAGCAATCTACCAATTCACTTCTAGAGAATCAATATTGTAGCATTTTCTTAAGGAGCCCTATAGGAGTCAAATCACTTAGCTCTCTACCTGCATTATCTGACATATGAAAACCCAAGGTGGAATTGATTGCAAGCATGGCAACAGGATTCCAGCACTGACTCAGTGGCTCATTAGATCACACAACCTTGGATACAACACTTGTTTGGGAAAAGATTCAGATTCCTTTTTTGTAAAAAGACAGGACTGTACTGGCTAAATGATTAAAAGTTTGTTAGCCGGCCAGTCCCCGACATCTATCTAGAAGAGGTAAAAGCTTCTCTGAATGAAACAGGGGTGGCTGGGCCACCCCAATACCCCACCCATCTCTTTCCAGACTCTTCCAACAATCTTGTGCTTTCATTTCCTTGTGGCACCACCACAGAAACCCCAGCATCCAGATTATAAACCTCCGGAGTAAGTGACCAGCTCTGACATGCAAAGGCAGCATGCCTCCTCTTCAAATCTCCTACTGCGTTCCACTCTCCTGGCCTTTTAAAATGTGCTACAATTCTGGAGACGAACAGGCAGAACTAAGCCAACTTGGGTACGTTTTCAGGCAGGGATAGAGGGAGGAGTTGGGAACAGAATGAAGGAAAAATCAAATATAATGGAAAGGCCCAACAACCAATCATACGCTGCAAAAAAAATCTGAGCTTTTATGATTTGTTATAAAGGTAAGGAAACTATGGACAGAAGTCCATATCCAAGCTGGCATGTCCTAGAGAGAGCTGTGGAGCATGATCAAGATAGAGCACCTGACTTTACAGGATGTACCTGAAGAGCAAAAGACAATCTCCTGTGTGTCAAGTCCTAGAAAGAACACAGGAGTTTGGGACCCAAGAGACCTCGGTTCAAATTCAACTCTGTCCTTTCCCTATCCATGTGACTTTGGGCGAGTTTCTTAACCTCTTTCACTTTCCTTTTCTGGCAAAAAAAAAAAAAAAAAAAAAAGTAACACCTACCCCAGAGGAAGGCTGTAACATGTAAAGTGCCTCTTAAAGTCCCTGACACTAGTTATACTCAATAAAGGCTGGAGATAACAATGGTGATAGTTAACGATGATGATGGGGATTCAGTCTTCTATCCCTAACATCAGGAAAATTTTTTTTCTTTCAATTCACCATTATTTCATTACAAAAGAATTTTGCTAGTAGAATTGGTAAAACATAAAACATTATTATCCAAATGATTTATAGATTGGACAGCGAGAGCCTGTGCTCATGACCAAACAGCCGGTGCCTGGCACTGCTATGATAAAAACCATGGCCTTGCCCTATTGTCACACTACCTGTGCACGATGGGCCAGCTGGCCATGACTTACCCTTTTTCCTGGATCTACATACCAATTCGCCCACTTGGATGATATTCAGTACACTGGAGACAGCAACATCAGTGTGTTCCTATTTCCAGGGAACCCCTGCATTGTCCCAGGTGCCTTTACTGAGCAATGGCCACTGCAGCCACTGCATTACCCAAACTTGTTTTGGGTATGAGTGTCCAAAAGCCCCCTCCTGCTACAGGCCTATGCCCTGGTCTTCAGATACCAATTCTGAGACTTGATCTCAGTTAGGTCTTGATGGTTTCAGAGGGACCAGGGAAGGGAGAGAGCATTCTTATAATTTCCAGCAACCTCTTTTTTTCTGAAGTACTCATTTGTAACTCCTAGAGAAAGGGAAAGAGAGACAACTGACTTTCTTCGAGGTCCTCTTAGCAGACTTTGTAGCCAGAGCAGTCCCAGCTCAGGCCCTGAGATGTCTCCCGTCCATTTTCTACCCAGCTGGATCCAAATAGACGGTCTGCAAAGGAATTTGGAGTTTCCCTGTTGCATTTGCCTAACATCAGAAAATTGATGGCAACCTCAAATTCAAAATTCTTCATTCAATAGACCTCATGAACACAAGATGAATATACCTACTCTAAGCCCATAACTGCATTGTTCTTGGTGTAAATTAATCTCCTGACGTTTTCTTCCCTCCTCTTTTCTCTGAATCAATAAGTCATCTATCTCTAGGTACCAGAATCTGATATTGAAGGCAGACAAAAACATTCGGCTAACCTTCTCTTATATCCATTAGGCCCAAAGCAGATGCCAGTGGGGGGAAAAAAGAAGAAACTGACCAGCTAAAATAAATTTAACACAAGAACCTGAGACCAGACGTAAGGGCAGCTCCCAGCAAGAATTGACATTATCACTGATTTCTTGACTTTTACTCTTAGCCACCTCAAAAAACAACTTCTGGGGGTGGGGGAGGGGAGGGAAGCCAAAGAACTCTATCCATGTAAGTGAAGAGTACCTTTCCCTGACTTCATCAAGATTAAAAGTTTCTGCACGGCAAAGGAAACAGACATCAAAACAAAGAGGCAGCCCACAGAATGGGAGAAGATATTTGCAAATGAAACTACAGATGAAAGGCTAATATCCAAGATCTATAAAGAACTTCTCAAACTCAATACACGAGAAACAAATAATCAAATCAAAAAATGGGCAGAAGATATGAACACTTTTCCAATGAAGACATACAAATGGCTAACAGACACATGAAAAAATGTCAAAATCATTAGCCATCAGGGAAATTCAAATCAAAACCACACTGAGATACCACCTCACGCCAGTTAGAATGGCAACACTGACAAGGCAAGAAACAAAAGTTGGAGAGGTTGTGGAGAAAGGGGAACCCTCTTATACTGTTGGTGGGAATGCAAGCTGGTAGAGCCACTTTGGAAAACAGTGTGGAGGTCCCTCCAAAAGTTAAAAATAGAGCTACCCTATGACCCAGCCATTGCACTACTGGGTATTTACCCCAAAGATAACAGATGTAGTGAAAAGAAGGGCCATATGCACCCCAATGTTCATAGCAGCTTTGTCCACAATAGCTAAATCGTGGAAGGAGCCGAGATGCCCTTCAACAGACGAGTGGATAAAGAAGATGTGGTCCGTATATACAGTGGAATATTACTCAGCCATCAGAAAGAACAATTACCCAACATTTGCAGCAACATGGACGGGACTGGAGGAGATTATGCTAAGTGAAATAAGTCAAGCAGAGAAAGACAATTATCACTCATCTGTGGACATAAGGAATAGCAGGGAGACCGGTGGGAGAAGGAAGGGAAGAACGAAGGGGGGTTAAACAGAAGGGGAAATGAACCATGAGAGACCATGGACTCTGGGAAACAAACTGAGGGTTTCAGAGCGGAGGGGGGTGGGCGGATGGGCTAGCCCAGTGACGGGTATTAAGGAGGGCACGTACTGCATGGAGCACTGCGTCTTATACGCAACCAATGAATCATGGAACACTACATCAAAAACTAATGATGTACTGTATGGTGAATAACATAACATAATAAAAAATTTTAAAAAAAAGAGTACCCCTCCCTAGAAAATAAAGGAAATGATCTGACAGGCAAGGCCAAATCCCAGGTACAGGTAAACTCCTGAGCACCCCCAGGCTCCCATAAGTGCTATATCTTACTGCCCCAATGATGAGCTTTGATAATAGGTGGAGGCAGGAGTAGGGATCAATGTCCCAATATCTAACAAACAAGAAACCCCTTGTTCTAGTATTTGAGAAAAAGAAGAGTCATTTAAGAAACACCTTGTGTGTGTGTGTGTGGGGGGGTGATATTTATAGAAAATATGGGGATGGAAAGATGGAATATAGGAAACTGCTTGTGAAAGAAGGGGGGAAATTACCCCCTGCTGAAACAGAAGCTTCACGAGAGCAAGGACTGTTTCTGTTTGACTCACTGCTATTCTCCAGCACCTAGAACAGTGCTTGGAACAGAATGAGCTCTCGAACACTTGCTGAATGAATGAATGAAAGAGGGAGAAGCAGATATCTGATACAGTTAAGGGCACAGGCTTTGAATCAAAACAGAATGAGACTGAAATCCCAGTTCTGCTACTTATTAGCCATATGACTAACCAAGTCACTCAAGCTCTCTCAAATTCAATCACATCATAGGATTCTCGTTAGGGACTTAACGACAATGCATTTACTTACTTAGAATGCCTAGCATACAGTAGGTGCTCAATAAATGTGGCTATTAGCTATAATTTTCTCTCCCTGTCCCATTCCTCAAAATCCCCCTGGTTTGGGGCAGAAAAGAGAGGGAAGCACCATAAAGAATCAAAGGATCAGACTGGAGTGGCAGCCCTGTTGCATCCCAACCCTAACCTAAGCCATAGGTGTGTCTGCCTCACCCCCTATCCCTTTGTTCCTATGAAATCCATACTCACCCATCCCCTCTCTACAGAAAAACTTCTTTCTGTCCTGCTTAGGAGGGGATGTAAATGTCAGTATGTTGAGGAGTTAGCAGTGACTTGCTCACCCAAGGCAGATCCAGCACTAGCAGAAGCTCTGTGCAGCAGGGGACACAGAGGGCACCTAAAAAGGCTGCCAGCTGAGAACCAGCTAAAATCGAAGAGCCAAGACAGTCTCCTACACTCATTCACACACTTAGTCCCACCTACTACCATCCCATAATACACCAGTTTAATTCTTACAAATTAACACTTTCTCAAGCTGCTGCTGGGAGCAGCATTTTCAAGGATGAACTCCACATTTCCCCCGACAGCTCCATTTGCTATGCATCTCACCGTGTCAGTGACAATTTCTGGACAACCTCCAGCCAGGGGTGCGAGGTGGAAATAGATCTCATGCCCAAAGAGCCCCAAGTTGACATCACAGAACTGCTGAGGATTGATCTGGAAGAGATCCAAGAGATCTCAACTTGCTCACTGAGCTGAGTATAGGATCCAGGTTTCCTGAGGACTTAGGTTCAGAAAATTTCAGAATTTCAGATTTTTAACCAAAAACTAAAATCTTGGACCATTAAACAGCGTTTGTGAATATGTATGTACAAAGAGTGCAAAAATGAGCGGGAAGAAGGACTGTTGAGAATGTGTCTTCTGTAATCCCTGATCTCTTTAGGAGACACAGCTGCAGAAGAGAAGTTGTAGGCAGGGCACACAAACATACACGCCACCTTCTCATACTCAGCTCTGCACTGGCTTAATCCACATGTTCAGAGGTGCTATGTGCTCAGCTAGCTAGTGCCCAATCCCCCTGAGGTCCTGTGATGGTAAGCTAAGCAAAGAAGCTAAAAAGGGTTCACATCAAGATCACAACTTCTAAACAAAACAAATTCAGAGAGGAGAGCAGGAAGAACCCAGAGACATAAGAAAAGCTACCTCCCAGGTATGCCCTGGCCTGCACTGCTACCACAGCTACTAACCAATCAGTCGCCCACAGAAATACTCATATAGTTTCACCCAGTGGGCTTTCAACAGACTCCTGCAATTACATTATTATTTGGCTAAAAGGAGAGATGCAAGGATAGAATGTGGGGAAAGGATCACCATGTGCTATATGTTCAGCTCCTCTCCATATCCATGGGAGACAGGGCAGAAAGAAGTCAGACACACTAGAGCAAAGATTTCTTTCTTAATAATAGAACTCCAGGGGCGCCTGGGTGGCTCAGCTGGTTAAGCGTCTGCCTTCAGCTGCAGTTATGATCCCGGAATCTTGGGATCGAGCCCTCCATTGGGCTCCCTGTCCAGTGGGGAGTCTGCTTCTCCTTCTCTCTCTGACCCTCCCTCCTGCTTGTGCTCTCTCCAGCTCTCTTTCGCAAATGAATAAATACAAAATCTTTAAAAATATATACATAGAACTCTAATTTTATTAGCAATGTTACAAAATCACATTTCCCAGCCTTCCTTAAAGCCAGCTATAACCCCGTTTTCTAAGTGCTAGCTAATGAGATATAAGCAGAAGTGTGTGAGCCTTCCAGAAAGACTCCTTTCAAGGTGTTGTCTCATACAGGAGAGCAACTTTTTGTCTTTCTCCATTTCTTCCCTGTATGTTTTCCCTGGGAACAGAAATATGATGGTTGGAGCTCCAGCAGCCACATGTGACCATGAGATAACCTAAATGATGGAAATCATGCACCAGGATAGTAGAGTTAGGTCAAGTTAAACTCTCCCCTATGAATCCACGGAGTGGACCACATGTTGCAGCTAACAGAGCAGAACTTCTATCATCCTAGCCAAAGTCCTGATGGATGGAACTAGCCATACTGGCTCTGGGCTTCCGACTCTAGGCTTCTTTTACATAATGAAGAAAACTTTCATGTTTAAGCCATACTTTGCAATTTCCAACTGAAACTAATCCTAACTGATACCACTGACCTTAACAGAAGCCTTTTACTTACTAAAGGAAGCTCTGAAGGAGATAAAAATGGTACACAGTCTTATATATGGAGATAGGGCAGACTCCACCTGGCAGCTTATCTACTCGTGCCTGCTTACAAAAAAACAGCTTTGGAATATTTCGTAAGTAGTAAAGTTTCATAAGTAGTAAAGCCCTGCATCTAATAACAGCAGAGCTTTTCCTGGGGAGTTAGGGGGAAGGAAGATTCATCCCCAAGAAACTGAATATTCCATATTATCCATAACTGAAATCCCAGGAAACACTGATTCAGTTAGGTGGCATGATCCAATCTCTTCAGTGAACCCTAGATGATATAAAACTACCGATTTTCCTCACCAATTAAAACAATGCAAACCCCGTTATAACCATTTCTAGCATTTCAGTCCAGCTTATCTTCTACTATTACCTCCTGCAGAAAAGCCCTACCAATCCAAATCTGAGCAAATTTCTAAACCTTCAGTTCATTAACTCAGCAACCAAGACTCACCCTCATTGGGGTTCACCCCTCAGGCCATGTTGTTAATTGTATTATGCTCCCCCAAATGTAAATGCCTGACAGAGACTCACTCAGTTGAATGAATACTCTCTACAGCACTGATGATGGTAACAAATGGCTGGAGGTGGTTACAGAAGAAAGGAAAATGGAGCTACAGTTGGCTCTGTCCTCCTTCCAAAGGTGTCTCCTAGCCAGCCTGACACCCCACCCTCTTCCCCGTTAAAGCTGAAACAGATGTGCTTCTCTATCCCAAAAGCCAAAGATAACCCTCAACAGGTCAAACCGAACTGTCCATCAGCAAATAGATCATACCACTGCCCGCTGCAGCTAGTAGGGCCAAAACTGGCCACAAGAAGGCAGCTTAGGTGGTGGAAGCACTAGCCCTAGGGCCTGTTTTACAAGAAGGTATGGTGCTAAATGCAGCCTGCACCAAGGGTGATTAACAATGACTGCCTACTGTTTGGAGAAGGGAGGAGGGGGGTTTTGCTAGTAAAATATTAGGTAGCTTAAGGAGATAATATTCCCCCCTGGTAGGGATGTGATCCTTCTAGGACAGAAAAACAAAGATATATAAAGAGGGAAAAAAACTGGAAAGGGTACAGGGGAAAAAAAAAAAAAAGATTAACTGGATAGAAGACAGACCTTATAAGGGAAGGTTAAAGGAATTGGACTCATTTGGCATGAAGATGAAAAAACTCAGAATACCTTCTCTGCTTTCAAGATCTGGTAGTATTCCAGTGTCTACAAGTGTACAAGTGCATGCAAAAAAGCATTTAATATTTGTTGATTGACTGATTAGCAAACAGAAGCTGAAAATTCTCACTCAGCCTCGTGGGGAAGGAGAAAAGCAGATGTGCACAAAGAACAGCAGAATGAGTTTAGGTAAGCCATCCTCAGAGTTGAGAGAGTCTGTGCTGCTCTCCCAGCCCCTCTCCCCGCCCCAGCCTGGCCAGTGTCCTCCTTAGCCCCACAGAAGTTTATTTATCTCTCCTTCAATATTACTTTCACTCCACTGCTATTACTTCACTGTTTGCTCCTCACCAGGCAGTGAGCTCATTGGGGGTGGGGAGGGTAGCAAAATTCCTGTCTTACTCCTGTGTGTGTAGCATGCGTGTGTGTGTGTGTGTGTACATGTGTGGGCCCCAGAACATGGTTCCTAGTACATAACGGGTGCAGAACAAAGCCACCAAATATTTATTGTTCACTCCCTGCGTGCCTGGCACTGGGGACAGAACAGTGAACGAGACAAACATTCCTGCCCCCGTGGAGGTTTCATTTTACTGGCAGACATAGAACCTGCAAGCAAACCCTGACATACTGGAGGGAAATACATGCTGGGAAGGAAGAACAAAGTATGGAAGGAGGCTAGGAAGTGCTGCAGGTGGGCTGGGGAGGAGGTGGCACTGTTAACCAGGATGGTCTGGGAAGCCTGTCAGGAAACTGAGAGCACAGCAAAGCACAGCCATGATCATCTGGGGGTGGGGGAGCCTGGGAGGCAAGGGAGCAGCATGAGCAAAACTGCAGACGGGATCATGAGGTACAAGAGGCAATCCCGCTGCGTGGAACCTTGTAGGCCACCGTGAGGGCCTCAGCTTCTATTGGGGTGCCAGGGGGAGCCACCACAGAGGTGTGAGCGAGGAAGAAGGATGGGAGTGCAGTGCAGATTTTCAGAGGACCCCTCTGGCTGCTGTGTTGACAACACAGCTAGGGGTAAAAAGCGGGGAGCAGGGAAATTGGTTTGGAGGTTACTGCAATACTCCAGGGGATAGGTGATAGTGGCTTGGCTGAAAACAGTATCAGTGCAGGCTGTAGTCAGGTTCTGGGTCAAAACAGGAAAGTAGGGTTGACAGGATTTGCTAATGGATAATACTCAAGGTGTGAGAATAAGAGAAGGTAATCCAAAGAGTTTGGGCCTAAGGAACTAAAAAGATAAACGAAGAACAAACTAACAAAAGGACCAACATATAAACCTCCCTCCTTTTGGGTCCTACTAGAGGCAGAGGAATAGGTGAAACCATCCTTCAGCCATTCTCACTGTGTAGGAGTGCACCTCTGTGGAAGACGGTCACCGGGCAGAGGTCTTCTCCCTGCTCCTGATCTGACCACCAGGGCATCCATCTCTAGAGCCAGCCTCTCACCCCCAACTTGGCCTCCTGCACTCTCAGCCCCAGGACCCTGCTGTAGGTGGATGGGCACATGGTCTCACACCCACAGAACCTACTCCTGGAGCTCCTTATCAATCCTGAACAGGTCCAGAACAGCTCAATGGGGCTCCTGATAAAGCAGAAGCCCACATTTTAGCACATACACAACTGCTAGAGTTTCTTCCCCACACTTTGTGCTACTTGAGGAGGCCATAATATCTCCAACATGGCAAGAGGTGGTACAGAACTGGGGGTGGAGGTAGGAGAGAACAGGAGATAAGAAAGGTAAAGCCAGAGAGGTTGAGGGTCTATACCCCACGCCCACTCTCAGGCTGTGCCTGCCCTCAGCCATTCTACAGCATCTCCTGCTCAAAGGAAGGCCTCCCAGCCCCATGCCACACCTGCTGCCACCACTAATACCGCCGTATCACCCATCTAGAGCTACTCTTCTTCCCCACCCCCTCACTTTCCAAAGAGCAAAAGGATACTTTGCAGTTCTGTGAGATTCATCTTTAAAAACATACTGCTTGGAAAAATAAATAAATAAATAATAAAAACATGCTGTTTGGGGTTTCTTTTTGTAGGCAAATCCATTCAAGCTATGTCCTGAATATTCAGCCTGAGACAGATAAGTCATACAGAAAAAAAATTTCAAAATGGAGCAAAGGTAGGAAAGTGCTATTTACTGATTATTTTCTAGGCCAAAGACTATGACAGTGGTAAGTTTAAGTGTTTGCTGAGTGCTCACAATGTGACCAACGTATACTGTCTGATGAAAGAAGGACCTACAGCAGGACAATATCCCTACTCTCAAGAAGCTGACAATCCAGTCAGGGAAAAACTAACATACGTATCCCAGCAAACAAGCAAACTTTTCCTAAAACCGTATGGCCAGGCTATCAGGGTAAGGATGGTTATGATTCGGGAAGGCTGGGCAGAGAAGGCAGAGACAGGATTAGAAGCAAGGACTTAGCAGAACACATGTAGGAGGCTAGGAGGAGGGTGAGAAGTTCCCTGTGAGCTTTCAAAGCCACGTAAGAGACGACTGGGGCCATATGAGGAGCAGCCCAGCCCTCAAAGCAGAATGGCCTGGCCACAGCCAGGAGGGTGGTAAGAAGCAAGATGGGGGGTGCCTGGGTGGCACAGCGGTTAAGCGTCTGCCTTCGGCTCAGGGCGTGATCCCGGCGTTATGGGATCGAGCCCCACATCAGGCTCTTCTGCTATGAGCCTGCTTCTTCCTCTCCCACTCCCCCTGCTTGTGTTCCCTCTCTCGCTGGCTGTCTCTATCTCTGTCAAATAAATAAATAAATAAATAAATAAATAAATAAATAAATAAATAAATAAATAAATCTTAAAAAAAAAAAAAAGAAGCAACATGGAACTGCAGCTAAGCAGTGTCCTGGAGCCCACACAACCACTTGGGCACCGAATGAAAGGGAACTGGATCGGAACTGTGGCAGTGGGAACCAAAATTTTAAAAAGGGAAGGTCATTTAACAAATACTGAGAACCCATTATGCAGATGTAGTTTCAGGTGCTGGGGATAAGCAGTTTCCAAAGATATTCTGAAGAAAGAAATAACAAAGCAGATTAGACAAAGAGGTTATACAAACCAACTGTTGACTTTATTTATCATCTGCATCCTGTTCAAAGGCAGGAAGACTGACAAATACTTCTATACTCCAGTCAATGCCTTAACTTTACCTACAACTGTCCTAAACACAGAATATTTAAACACTCTTTCATAGCAATTATTCTGTTCTGCTCCGTTTTACATAAATACGGAGGAAAAGATGTGAAAATTCCTATTTCCCAAACAGTAAAACACAACAGTTGTTAACATTTGATGAGCCTCTTTTCCCCATCCTTTACCTCACTGTGGCCAAGCACCATCTTCCCTCTGCGGGAACTCGAGGAGATGAGGACAATAGGCTGGAGCCTGAAGGGTACCTATGACTCCACGGGTACTAAGGAAAACTTTTCACTCACCTGAGCTCCCTCCCCTCCCCTTGAACCTCAGGAGTCCCCACAAACCTGGCAAGTTGCACTCTGCTGAAGACATAGCCACATGCGCTGAAGGGGCCACAAGTCTCTTCTGCCACTTACCATCCCATCCTAACCCACATGCAAATAAAATGCCACACACTCAACTATCAGCCTTTTAAGGTGAGATGCTCCTAGCTTCAGACAAGTAGCCTCTTCACCCACTAAGGAACTAGCTGAGGGTCAAATATGTACAAGGTCCTATGGACATTTTTTTTAAGTAGGTTCCATGCCCAGTGTGGAGCCCAAGGCGGGGCTTGAACTCATCACCCTGGGATCAAGACCTGAGCTGAGATCAAGAGTTGGGACATCAAGAGCGGGTGGGGAGCCACTCAGGCACCCCAGTCCTACGGACATTCTTAAAGACACTGTCCCCATCTTTATCACATTTATGGTACATGGCAAAATCTGAGCCCCTCACAGATTTTTAAATGCAATGGCAATAACAACCAAGATAGTTAACAAACTTTCTTCCAAGTCTTCCCCAAACGCAGATGGAGATCTGTTTGCTTTCTAACCCCAATCTACAGGACATAAATGAAATTTATTCAAATGGTATTATTATTGGAGTTGGAATTCTGGGTTCTAACAAGAATGAAGAAAAGAGCCAGTCATTACCCAAAAAAATCAGCCTCTCCCCCTCAGAGCCAGTGCAGATCCAAGAAAGGCAAAGCTGGAGGCAAAGCTTGTTGCTATCATTCTGTCACTCTGTGTTCTTCAGCACCCAGCACTCCCTCCAAAAGGCTGTCCTCCCATCATAGCCTTCTGATTGCATTTTTATCTTGCACAGCTGAGGCCAAGCATACACAGCCCAGTCTTCTGGCCATTTACAAAGTAACTGCTAATCAAGGACGTCGCTCCATGTAAGACACCACTGCCAATGCCAGAGGCTCCCAAATGATAAGTGTTTACTTTTGTTTGATCATCTGCCCATATGGCTAATGTGTGCATTTGGGTTTTGTTCACCATCTCAGTACATGGCACACATCCACACATTTTACCAACTATAATGGGGGGGGGTGTCAAAGGGATTAGCTCCACAAGGTTCTGACCCTACATGAGATTAAAGTCTTTAAAAAAACTCACGCACCTCTACCAGATGTCACCCACCTCAACACTGTCATAGTCTTCGCTAGAATCCTATAGACAACAAGGTTCTGTGGGAAGGGAATTTGGTCCACAAATAAACTGTCCCTTTAAAGATCTGTAGCAATTTAAAAGCAGCTGGTTTCTGGTATGAACCCGTCCTCAGAAAACAACTCTCACTTCATCTATAAAGGACAAAGTCCAACAATTTGAGTTTTGGGTATTTTTAAAAACAAAAAAAGGGCAAAGAATTGCTCCACACAGATATAGTCAAGACTCAGACACAATTGCTGGTTCAAGAACAAGGGGCTGGAGTCTTTCAGAAGCAGCAGCCAGGACGCACTGGTCTTGGCAGCTGAATGTAACTGCACTGCTAAAGCTCAGTGCTAGTCTAGGTCTGGGACAAAGGGAGGTTCCCTAAGCAGAAACACTGTAGCTCAAGGGCCACAAAGCAGGTCCAGAACTCACCATGGGAGCCTCAGTGCCACTCAGTCCCAGGACAGATGCAGCAGGGCTGGCCTTGTCCCATGCAGGCAGCTGCCTCTCCCTCACAGAGGTGGAAGACCTCTGACAGAGAGAGTACTGTGTGGCCGAAGGAAATCCAGGCATTCTCCTCGCTCCTTTCCCTCCTCCCCTCTCTTTTCCCTCCTCCCCTCTTTTTATTTAAGAAAGAAGGGAAATATTTCTATGGCTGAGAAGAAGTTCTGATTTCAAGAGTCCTTCTAATCAGAAAACAATGACTGTTTAAAGAATTTCAGTAATACCTGGAATCTGCAAAAGATACTGAAATTGGGGGAAGATGGGTATAATTTTAGTGCTTAAGAGAAGCACTGGGGACGCCTGGGTGGCTTAGTCGGTTAAGCATCTGCCTTCAGCTCAGGTCATGATCATGGGGTCCTGGGATCGAGTCCCACGTTGGGCTCCCTGCTCAGTGGGGAGTCTGCTTTTTCCTCTCCCTCCCCCTGCTTGTGCTCTTTCTCTCTCTCTCTCTGTGCACCCTCTCACTCTCAAATAAATAAATAAAATCTTTTTTTAAAAAAAAAGAGAAGCACTGAAGACACATCATTTCTCCACAGTTTAATTAGAGGTAGTTTCTTACTATCTATTTTAAAGGCTTTACTTTTTGGTTTCCTGCCTAAAGAAAGCACACACTCCATACCAACGACTGCAGTGATAGTGGTGATGATGATGATAGCAGCTATTCTTCATTAATCACATTACCATTGCCAGCATTGTTTAAGAGCTATCTACTATCCACTGACCTATCTTTTCTCATTTAATTCTCATTGTGAAGTAGGTACAATTACAAGCCTGATTTTATAGGTAACAAAAGGAAGACACAGAGAGGTTAAGTAATTTGCCCAAAGTCACACAGTAAGTTGATAAAGTTGGCACTTGATCCCAGAAAGTCTGGAACCACTAGACTATTAAACAGCCTCTGTATTTATATCTGTTCGCATCTTGATCCTGGAATAGCTCTTAGTTATCACTATTATCTGCAAATCACAGATGGAAGGGAACAAGAAAATGAAGAATTTAGATTATTTGTCTAGCCAGGAAGCTACAAGGCTAGCAGTCCAATCCAGGTCTCTGACTGCCACATTCAGTACTTTTTCACTTTACCACACTCTGGACGGTTTAATCAGCCAACATGGGACCTCTGTACAGATGGCTATTCCTGGGACCAGAAGAGGTGATGCTAGGTCCCAGGGGCACACAGGGAAGGAAGATTTAAGAAATGAGAACTAGACAAGAGACTGAAGGCAACAATTGTGCCATGAGGAACCTGCCATCTGCTGCCCACATCACGGCTCTAAAACAGAAAACTCATCCTGTCATATCCTGCCCAAAAATGAACAGATTTGCTGGCTCTCATCACCCATCTCCTCTCCCACTTCCCCTGAGATACTCTGCCCTCTAGTTTGGCCGGTCCCATTCCCATCCCTGCCCCCACTGCCCCAAGCCCATCTTTCTCAGGCCTTGGCTCGTGGCAGCCCCGGCACCTGAATTCTACCATATTCAGACCCCAGCAGAAGATGGGTTCCTCCGTGCACCCCCTCAGCTCCTCCAGTTCTTCCTGAGTCCCTACGCCTATGAGCTCCTTCACAGTTCTAGACAATTTAATACTTATTCATAAACAAGCAGTATAGCTTGCCATTGTTTCTGTTTGCCCAGTGGAAATTCCTTAGGGGAACAACCATGCTGGATCCTCAGGGAGTGCAGATACTAGAAGGCCTCCAAGTAGAGGCTTGGGAGTCCAAGTGAGATTGGATCTGGACTGCCGCACACTCAGCTGTCCAATTCTTACATAAGTCACTTGCAAAATGCAAATAGACACAGTACCAACGTAACAGGGTATTTCTTTGAAGTAAATGAGAGAATGCATTTCTAAGGTATTTTCCACAATGCCTGACAAAATGTTCCACGAATACTTATGTAAATGATAATGCATCTGCCCGCAGGCTAGCCAAATACTTGCTGAACGTGCAGTTAGAGCTCAGCAAGTAGCTGCAACGCGGTGACGGGAAGTTATCAGAGGTTAGGCTTATTTATAAAAACTGGACAAGAAGAAAACAAGGAGGAGTTCAAGAAATAAAATATTACAGTGGGATAGGTAGTGGAACAGGGAAAATAAGATCTCAAGATTAAATCAAACCCGTAAATATTTCCTGGGCACTGACTATGTACAAGTGCTCCAAGGGCCCATATTCGCAGGGCTTACAATCTAGCTAAGCAGTTAAGGCAACACATAAAATAACTAAAAACACAAAAAGTATATACATGCCAAATGGATAAGATAGCCAGCAGGTCCCAGTTTGGGGCGGGGGGGGGGCATGATGACTCCTTTTTACCATCAACTACTTTGTTGTTGTTGTTAGGTGACACAGGCTATTCTTTATAACCTGCTGATTGAAAAAAAAAATGCCTAGCGATAAAAAAACCTACCATGAAAAACCTACTACGAATTCAACATTTTCCAATGAATTTACATGTTGTTAATCACAATAGCGTCTACACATTGCAAAAAAAACCAGAACATATATTTTCGAGACGGCACAAACTCAAGGTCAAGCCATTAACACACGCACGGTCACTGCCCAGAGCGTGAGGACCACCGGTACAGACTCCTACTGACAGCAGGAGTTCAGAGGCAGGGTAGAGACTGACTACAAACTCCTAACAGATTCAACTCAATAACCATGCAACTAACTTAGTTACAGTAAACATTTAACTATGATAATGAAAAACAATGCTTGTATAAATAGGTAAGTAGATCCAAGCAAGTTTCATAGAAGGAAAGGTAGGTTTGAGGAGATCCTGAAGGATAAGTAAAGGGAAGATGGGCAGAGAGAAGGGGAAAGGATGGGACGTGAGAAAATTAGCACGATGAGCAAAGGAGAGATACAATGGCAAATCAAAGTACTAAAGTCTCTCTTTCTGGAAATGGAGGTGGGGGGAAAGTGAGGAAAGGACAGTAACCTTGGCACAAAATTTAGACTCTCCATACTGAAGGGACACAGCTCTCAAAATCTGAGTAGTACAGATGCCAGAGAATGCTTATGGAAAGAGCACAGGCTTTAGAATCCCACAGACCTGGACTTGAATCTGGGATCCACCAGTTCCTACACCCTTGGATAGTCAAGGCTTCCTAAGCCTACATTTCCCTATGTGAAACAGAGATCCAATACTATTTAACTCCTAGGGATATAATGATTTTGAGGTGAGGCTCAAAATAGGCAACCACTCTGAAGTGCCTAGGACAGTGTCCAACACAGAGCAGAGAACTCAGTCATCACCATGACTACTCAAAACCGACACGGTAGTCTTATCTAAAGATAAGGCCGGTTCCATGCTGGTCCACCATTTCTCAAACAGATTTGACCACAAAACAGTTTCACATTAAAATTTACAAAAGAATACTAATGAGCTCAAGAGGTATTAGGTTCACTTAGATTAGCATGGGACAACAAATTTAAGAAGTGCCTAGTGATCCAAACTATGAATTCAACATTTTGGACAAAAGTTGTATGCTATTAATCACAAATCAAAAGGTCTCCTAGATAAATTAACTGTTGCAGAAAATAATCAGTTTTTAAAACTTCATAAACAAAATCCTCACCCCTACAAAAACGTAAGTAAAATTCAATCACCTTATTAAGAAATGTTTTAATTTTCTCTAGAACACTTAACAGTCTATGGAACACAGTTTAGGAAGCACTGCCTCAAAGTAGGGTGGGGTGCTGAAACAGAGGACAAGATAAAAAAACAGAAACAGGGAAAACAATAAATAAAACCTTCTCCTACATTTTTGTGAATTCTGCTAAATTATATGGTACCTCTTCCCACCACCTCCAACTTAAGAACTATTAAAGCACCTACTGTGTGCCAGGACCATAACAGGCATTAGGCAATAGGACTTTATAAGGGGGGGGGGCGCCTGGGTGGCACAGCAGTTAAGCGTCTGCCTTCAGCTCAGGGCGTGATCCTGGTGTTATGGGATCGAGCCCCACATCAGGCTCCTCCGCTATGAGCCTGCTTCTTCCTCTCCCACTCCCTCTGCTTGTGTTCCCTCTCTCGCTGGCTGTCTCTATCTCTGTCAAATAAATAAAATCTTAAAAAAAAAAAAAAAGAGGGAGGAGGGGACACAGAAAGAGGCAGTGAGGGGGAAATGATCAAATTCTTCTTCTGAATTTGGATTTTTTAAAAATATATGTTGGGGGAGGGGTTGCCTGAGTGGCTCAGTCAGTTCAGCGTCCAACTCTTGATCTCAGCATTGTGAGTTCAGGCCCCTCATTGGGCTCCATGCTGGGCATAGAGCCTACATTAAAAAATATATATCTGAAATTAAAAAATACATGTGTGAGAGGGGTGCCTGGCTGGCCCAGTCGGTGGAGGGTACGACTCTCGATCTCGAGGTCATGAGTTCAAGCCCTACGCTGGATGTAGAGGTTACTTAAAAATTTTTTTAAAAAGTATGTATGATTTTACTGAAATTTGATGCTTTTTAAGAAGTGAAAACTAGGGGCACCTGGGTGGCACAGCGGTTAAGCGTCTGCCTTCGGCTCAGGGCGTGATCCCGGCGTTCTAGGATCGAGCCCCACGTCCGGCTCCTCTGCTAGGAGCCTGCTTCTTCCTCTCCCACTCCCCCTGCTTGTGTTCCCTCTATGGCTGGCTGTCTCTACCTCTGTCAAATAAATAAATAAAATCTTTAAAAAAAAAAAAAAAGAAGTGAAAACTAAAGCTTAAAAACAAGTAAGACAATCTGCTACTGCAATAAAAGGGACACAGTTCTGACTGTAGAAGCTTCTCTGTCTGACTCCCAAAGGGAGCCCTGCCTGGTGGGGACTGGGGTGGAGAATGGAGACCCTTGAGGTGTGGGTCCCATGGTTGGTTACTTGCTCACTGAAGGATGGACTGAAGGACAGGTTTAGAACGTGATACCCACTCCCAACTTGTATTCAACAACACAAGAGGTGCTACTAAAGGAGATACAGTCCCCCCTCTTCTTGCCTGGCTGAGAAAAGTAGTGTCAGAGGCAGCTGAAAATGGCATGCAGGACTGAAGGCGAGCAGAGGCAGAGACATCCATCCAGAGGAACCAAAGACTCTGTGTCAAAGCGTTCACTCAGAGACCGCTACCACTACTCAAACTGAGGACGGTTGCTTAGAGTGTTTACCCACAGTCTGTGCCACCATGCCAGGAGGGGGTTGGGAAAGATGATCCAGTTACTTTCCGTATGTTAATCCTGGCAGCCTAAGCAGCAGCAGAAGGCAAACCCAGGGAAGAGAAGTGGACCAAAGGAAAGTCTGATTAATAATTATACTCTGAGTTTATAGAGCACTTCTTTCTTTCCTGAAGAACTTGAAGTGCTTTGGAGACATTACTTCACTAGACCCTTCGGGTTCTTTATTTAAACATTTTCACAGGCAAGTCATAGACAGGATCCAGTACGTGGGAAAGTTAAGATATTAAATCCACCCTAACAGATTAGGAAAAGCACACATACCCACATCAATTTGCCCCAGGGAAGTCTGAAGAAAGGGTACTAGCAGCACCTTCTCATAGCTGTTCTGGTGAGTAGTAAAGGCTGCTTCTCAAATACTATTCTGAGAGCTTAGAAAAAAGTGAGTATCCCAAAGGTCCCCAAAAAAGTATCTAGAATTCCACAGAATAGAGAATAGAATAATAGTCCTGCCTCACCCTCCCCACAGATAGAGAGCCAAAGTTTGCCTTAAATAGTTTATTAGACAAGTCAAAAAAAAAGGAGGAAAGAAAGATGAGAGAAAAAGAGAAGGAAAGAAAAAAAGCAAATATATATTGCCAGGATCAAAGAAGTTTCCATTTTTATCTCAAGAGAGGGATCCTGGGTGGGTCCATTGGGCCTGTCTATTGCAGACTAACCAAAGCCATAGATCACAGGATAAATCACCACTCACTTTTTTTCCTTTCTTATCCTTTAAAAAAAAAAAAGGACATACGTTCCTATAAGAATACCCAATCATTTAAGCATTTACTATGAGACTATTAAATACCAGGCATTGTATTAGGTCTGACCAAGTACAGAATGTGAACAAAGTGCTGTATCTCCCATGTACCAGAAATGGAAATACAGTGGTGGACATAACCATCAGTATAAAAGTGTCAACACACAGGCTTTATGCTTATGTCCTGCAAGAAAGTCTGAGAATAGCAGAATACAGGACAGAATAACCGAAGGGACCTCCTTTGCTGAGGCATTCAGGAAGGACCTTGGTAATGAAGTATTATCCTGCCAGAGCCCAGAGGGATGGTGCTAAGCAAAGGTAGGAGCTTTCTCTAGGGGCAGAAGGAAGCACATGTGCACAGGCTGTCTGGTGACAACAGACTTGGGCCTTCCAAGAACCAAGGCCAGTGGGCTTAGAGCTCACTGGGAGAGGAAGGGGATGGCAGGGCAAATGTGGCCCACCATACCACCATGCAAGGCCAGGCTAGGCATCTTGAGGAATCTGGATGTAAGGGCCTTGCTTTTTCCCTATGTCCTTCATAGTTACCAGCCCAATGCCTTCCTCATGGCAGACACTAAGAAAATACATGCTTAATTCAGCAAGTCAAATATAAACCAGTGACCATTTAATAAACAATGCAATGACTTAAAATCTTGGCCCTCAAGAATCTTATAATCTGGTTTGTAAAAAAAAGAAACCAGACCACCCTTTCACCCCAAAAGACAAATGTTCTTGAGATAAGAAAAATATCCCGAGGCAGTATCTGATTAAACGCCAAATGAGACATTCAAGTCATACAGTTCTCTGGAAGGGGGATTAATTGTAGGCTATTGTGACAACAGCTTTCCCAGAGAGAGTGGGACTCCTCGTAGAAACTGAAGTCTGGGGAGTATTTAACTAAGCCACCTGCAGAGGATACTCTAGGCATGGGGAACAGTGTAAATGGAGGTGCAGAAGTAGAAACGAGCAAGGTCCATTTGGGAGAAATAAGCACACAGGGACAGCTGAGCCCACCCTAAAACATACAGCAGTCCACTGCATAGGCTGCTCCAGGCCAGCTCACCCCGACCTTAGGGCCTTGCTTAGAGACAAGAGAAGATTCCCACAGGCCAGGGCCCCAGGCTGCTCTCCTCCCTGGCACACTCTGAGGGAGCAGGAAAAGGAAAGTGAGTGAAACTGTCTGCCCCAAGGGAAGGAGAGGCAGAGAGCTACAGATCCCATTCACTGGGATAAAAAAAATTAAATGCCAAGAAAGGCAAGAAGGGGAAAAAAATCCAAGTTGTTGTAGTATTATGCAACTGAAATTCCATGCATAAGCCAGGAACTCAAAGGTCACAGTTCCCAAAGCAACTGTAACCTGAACCATCAGCGCATGTAGTCTTTGGCACTGCCGGACCCAAAGCAACCTACCATGTTCAGCGCCGGGCAGCCCCTGCGCTGCCGGCACAAACCTGCGCCTCAGCCGCCCTGCGGCCCTCAGCACCAGGGAGGCCGTGCCTGAGCTCTGCTCAGAGCTCACCTGGGCTGCCCACATCAGGCTGCACTGGGCCCTGGGCCATTCTCTGGAGCCTCTGATTCTTCTGGGCAGAGCTTCACCCTGACTCGATCCCTACTTAACTATGGGTCTTTAATCCTAACTCTTCCGTGGGTTGTGTTATTTTAAAAAGAAGGGAAGTGTAGGCGGGTGGGAGGGAGGGGGTGCTACCACCTTCTTCTCTTGCACGTTGTGGCATCCCAACACTTGCAGAGCCTCACCTTATGGGAAACAGGGCAGGATGTAGGGGAGGGGTGGCAAGAATGTTGGGTTTCAAAGGACATCTATCAAAAAAGTGAAAAGACAATCCACAAAATGGGAGAAGATTTCTGCAAATCATATATCTGATAAGGGACTTATTTCTAGGGAATATGTAACTGAGCCCATGTTCCTTCCCAAGAAAAGATAGGACACAGGTAGGGTCATCCAGACCTGCACTTATCCTGAGGCCTATATGTTGTGACAGTGGAGGATGGGGCAAGAACCACCTTCCACATTCATCCTCCAGCCTGTGGGTGGCGAGGAAGACCGACAGGCACCTGGCTTAGAAATGGATGACCACGGGCCTTTTTAAAAGAGAAATCACCTGAGGTCCTCCTCTACAATGTTCAATCATCACAACAGAAAAGACTCACCTAAAAAAGGTTATATCCTGGAAATCTTACCTCCCTCTGGGCCATGGCTTATGTGCATAACTGAAATTACAGGCTCACAAGAAGAATAACCTTCCTGTTACTTTGGCTGCCAAGGTGAACAGAGACAAGGGAAGCAATACAGGAGTCAAGAGAAAGCCCAGCTCCTGAGAGCTGTGTGACCAAGACTAGCTGGTCCACCCTGAGCAGCTGATGGACCGTGAGCATGTCCCTCAATGATGCTGATAAACTACCCTGCATGACCGCCATGAGAACTAACTGAGGAAGTCTAAGAACCTACACAACAGGGCCTAACAGACAGGAGGTGCTTCTTTCTTCTCACACTTCGTGTTTTACTAAAAATACTGCTACCCAACCTGATTGCCTACTTCATTTACAAAAGCTGGGTCCAAATTAATGTTTAGTCGTTTCATAGCAACAGCAATGAAAAATAATAGCAGCTAACATTTAATGTGTGCTTACTATGTGATGAGCCCTATTCTATATGCTGTTCTTTGAACTTCACACAGGATTTCATTTAATCCTCACAAAACCCCATGAGATAGGTACTAATATATACACATTTTATAGGTGAAGAGACAGAAATTTAGTAATGTACTCATGGTCACATAGTTCTAAGTAGTAGAAGATGGAACTTAACCCAGGCAGTCCAACTTTAGAGTCCTCATACTTAATCATATCAAGTCCATCTTCAAAGTATCTGCCCTCACCAAGAATAAAGTAGGCAAAGAGGCCAAAGTGTCACAGGTTCCAAAAACATTCCAAGAGTGACTTCTCTGAAAGAACTGTCAGTCTCAGGTTGACCTTGTGATCACAAAACCATATGTTATGCTTCTGTGGAAGACAAAGGCCAGAGCAATCCAAGATGGCATCATCACCCACTATCATCCACTTGATCCCAGGCAGCCCAATTCAAAGTGGGAATATGGGACCATGCTTCATTTCAAAATTGCACTTGCTAAAGGCATCCAAGTATTTTGATACCTCATGGGTAACAAGAAGTGAACAAGCCTGGGAATCTTTAAACTGCCTTATACCCTACTTGATTCACTTCCTAGTTCATAAATTCCCACTACTTTCTTGCAGCTGGAAAGACAGAACTTCTCATCTTCTCCACTTATCCTGATTATTAATCAGGTTTCCTCTCCCTCTCACATTTTTGTTCTTATGTTCCACACACTCCCAGCCCCCAGCTGCATGATTTATACCCACCTGTTCAGATTACATGGAAAGGAAAAAACTCCACACATTCATGTATCGCAACTTAGAAATGGAAATACCTGATAAAGACAGCTAAAGGGATACAGAACAAATGAGGCTCTGAAATACCACATTTGCAAGCAATCCCAAGTATGTCCCCCAAAAGGGACCCCAGCATTCCTACTTAATAGTAGGAATGTGATCTTGGACAAGAAACAGCCCCTGCTGCATACTCCCTGAGCTTGCTCCCTCAAGACAGGAAACCGTATTTACCGTCCTAGAGGGGCTAGGTGGCTCCGAGGAGGAGGCAGCAAGTAAAACAGCCAACAGAACAAACATTAGTATGTAAGTAAAACATCTTTTTAGTCCTGTCTGAACAATATAGGGAGAAGGTAGACCACTAAAATATTTTGTAGAGATCCTGGTAGGAGACAGTTTAAGTATTTCACTCTGGTAACTTATCTACAAAACCCAGATGGACTTATTATTAAATTCCTTGCCTTATTGAGTAAATATGGCTGAAAATCTTATTAGATAACACAAAGGAGTTAAGAATACAATAGGAAATGACACTGCTCCATTTCCCTGGCCTGTGCTTAAATAGCCTCAATACCCTTGTGTCCAACATCCAACTATTCCCAGAAGCCTGGCCCCAATGGATTCAGTACTTATCAGCCTATGGTTTATTTTTACTAACAACATGGTGACTAAAATGCTATAAAGAGCCCATATACCTTAGTCTTTGCTTTCAGAGGATTTTAAGTTTCTAAAAGGTAAAACAGCCACCTGGGTGGCTTAGTTGGTTAAGCATCCAACTCCCGATTTCGGCTCAGGTCATAATCTCAGGGTTGTGAGATGGAGCCCCCTTGGCATTCTCTCTCTCCCTCTCCTTCTGCCCCCCCCCCACTCGTGCACATGTGCGTGCGCTGTCTCTCTCTCCCTCTCTCAAATAAATAAATCTTTAAAAAAATAAAAATAAAAGCTAAAACAAACTCACCAACATAAGAAGTTGCAAGTATTAAAGGTTATCAGACTGGCTGTAAACTATTCAACTCTAGAGACTTGTTAAATATAACAGAAATACCTGAAAGCATAGAAATCTGTCATGTAAATCTGGGTTTACTCAAGAACTGAGGGCAAATTTGACTCATCAAAATTAATTAAACTTTTACGCTCCAAAGCAAAAAGGATACCATTAAGAAACTGAAAAGACAACCCACAGAATGGGGTAAAATATTTGCAGATCGTGTATCTGATAAGGAACTTTATCTAGAATATATAAAGAACTCTTACAACTCAATAATAAAAAGTAACCCAAATTTTTAAATGGGCAAAGGATTTGAATAGATATTACTCCAAAGAAGATACACAAATGGCCAATAAGCACATGAAAAGATGCTCAACATCATTAACCGCTAGTGAAATGCAAATCAAAACCAGAATGAAATACAACTTCGCGCCCATTAGGATGGGTACAATCAAAAAGACAGATAATAGCAAGTGGTGAGATGTGGAGAGACTGGAACCCTCATACATTTCTGGTGGGAAGGCAAAACAGAGCAGCTACTTCGGCAAACAGGTAGGCCACTTCCTCAAAATGTTAAACACAGAGTTACCATCTGATCCAGCAATTTCATTCCTAGATATATAAACACACAAGAGAAATGAAAACATATGTCCACACAAAAACTTGTATATGACTGTTCATGGCAACATTACTCAAAATAGCCCAAAGAAGAACAGTTGAATGGATAAATGGAGTATATCCATAAAATGGCCATAAAAAGGAATGAAGTTCTCATGCATGCCACAATATGGATGAACTGTAAAACACTCTGCTAAATGAAATAAGCTAGTCACAAAAGATCACATATTGTATGATTCCATTTATATGAAATATCCAGAGTAACAAATTTAGAGAGACAGAAAAGTAAATTAGTGGCTGCCTAGGGGAAGGGGCACTGGAGAGAAGTAAAGAGTCAGTGTTATGGGTATCGGGTCTCTTTTGGGGATGACAAAAATGTTCTAACATTGATTGGAGTGATGGTTTAAGCTCTTTGAATACACTAAGAACCAGTGAATTGTGTAATCTGAATGAATGAAATGTATGATATGTGAATTACATAATAAAGTTATTTAAAAAAAAAACAACCCAACTGAGAACAGTAACCATGTCATTGTCTTTTCCTCACAAGGGCCTGGCACACAATAGGAAGTCAATAAATGTTGGTTAAATAAAGAAAATAGAAATGTTGAGTCTTTCACCAAAGATTTCATTAGAGGAAATAGCCACTGCATTTAGTGACTTCAGTGAGACAAGTCCCGGCCTAGAGGAGACGGGAGCCCCTCTCTAGCACCTTCTCCCAGCCCAGCACACCCCCTAAGCATTAGGCTGATATTCTCAGTCTACAGTTTCTTCTAAACCTGGATTCTAAGATGCTTTGCTGGTGAATATAAAAAGCCAACAAATATTTCTGAAAGCACATAATGTGAGCTCCTGGTCAGGTGCTACAAGGAACAGAAGGGAAGTCTGGGATGTGGTCCCTCTCTAGCAGCCTGGTTAGAGACAGAACTGGCATTCAGGAAATAAGCAGAGACCTTCAGGGCAGTGGATGATGGAGATAAATCAGGAAATAGAGACAGTAAAAGCCTTTGGTCAAAAGTAGGATATTCTTCTGGGGTCACCCAAGTAAATTATTACAAAACTATCATGCCTTGTCCATATGGCCTTCCCCATCCCACAATCAGAATTAATTGCTTCCTCCACAGCATTTTGTTTAAAGCCACCTTATATTACAGTTCATTGTATGTGTTTCTGCCTCACCCCCACCGTGCAATACATTCCTGGTGGGCAAGGACAGTGTTAACAATTTATGTCTCCTTGAAAACCATTAGCACCAAGTCCTGCCCTGCATACAGTAAGTGGATAATTCATATTTGTCAACTTCAAGTACTTACTTCACAAAAAACCTTAATTAATGCCTCTTTTCTTATTTCTTAAACCACATTAGTCGGCCAAAGTGACGTTGGCATCTGAGTTGTCAAACACATAAAAGCAGAATCCTTATATCGTTACCACGATTTTCACATGATCTACAGCAAGCACCCACACGATGTGGTCCACGCCCACCTTTCTTTCCAGAACTCCCCTCTCCTTCTTTCTTATCATTATGCTTCAGTCCAACGGCTTGCTTGCTCCTCAAGCCTGCAAACCTCCCGCAGGCCTGAACTGTTCAACCTGCCCCAAACACTCCTCCACTCCCCATTCGCTAGCAGTCTGTGCTTAACTTGCATATCCTTTTCCCTGGGAGGCCTCACGCATCTCCCCACTCCAGCCCAGAAGAAGTACTCTGACCCACACTTTCACTGGACCCTGCGCTGATCCTTCCTGCAGGCCCTTCACACACTTAGGTATCTCTGTGACTATACTTGTTTGTCTGTCTCCCCCACTAAACTGTGAGCTCCATGAAGGCAGTGTTTATTTAACTCACTAGGGTGGGGTGCTGGTAAATGCTTAACTGCCTATTCTCCAAAAACATGCTCAAGTCTTTACAGGTATATTTATGTGTACATATATTTATATTTACAATAAATTTTACTGATATAAAAATGTGTAGCATACAACAGTAATAAAATATACAGAATAGTAACAAATATGTAGTAATATATAATAAAGTGTAAGTAATAAAATATATAATACTCTACTATAAATTCCATATAGCCAGTTCTCACAGAATGCTGTCACAGATTTTTGTCTAACTTGTATCTACAGCCAACTCATGGATGCAATTGATAAATAAGTGAATGTTGATATTTTCATTTACTTTAAGGAGTAAAATAAAACTGGAACAAGAAAGATGTATGTATATCAAACAGGATATGAACAACTTCTTTGCTGAACTGGACCCTAGCTTTCAAACACTAGATGAATATTTCATCATTTTTTTGTGCTAATTCACAATATAACGGCTATAGACCAGAAACGCTAAGTTTGGGGGTGCCTGGCTGGCTCAGTTGGTAGAGCATGGAACTCTTGATCTCAGGGTTGTGAGTTCGAGCCCCACACTGGGTGTAGAGATGACTTAAAAATAAAATCCTAGGGAAAAAAAACCCACTAGGTTTGAACTGCAATGTTAACATATAAATACTCCCATCATGGCCAATTTCAAGCTACCAAGTTGACATCTCTGAGCACGGACACACAGAGCAGGGAAGAAATTCACCAAAGCTCACTGTTACATAGTATCTCTACCATATGGATACAAGAGACAGAGCACTATTTATGCTAAAATAATGAGGAAGTGATGCATTTTGAGTATTTATTACTCTTGTTTTTAATATAATTTATTTAATTATAAGTTTATAGAATTAATATTTAATAATGTCTGTACTTACCAACCAACCTGCAAAATTACTGAAAATTTAACAAGGTAAAGGCAGGCCATGATTCACTACTATACTCCCAGCGCTTAGTACACAAAAGGTGCCCATGCATATTTGTGGAAACAAAGCATAATCTTGTAGTTACTTCACTCCTAAGAGTCAGCTCTTCTAGAGGGAATCAAGACTTTCCTATAATAAGATTTTACTGTATCTGGGAATTTTGAATGCTAGAGAGACTAGCACAATCTTCCATGTAATGCATTATCTTTCAAAGGAGGGGATCTTTTAATACCTAGTATAAGCTCAGATGTAAAACATTTTTGATAAATTCTCCCTGAGATTTCTTCCACAAAACACTTAGGCACTGGGAAGTTAATTTTAAATCCTTTAACAGTCTGATTTGGTTTAGCACCCTGGGTGGCATTATTCACACGGTGTTCCTTAAAGCTCATGAGTTCTGGCTCCTATTCTGGAAAAAAACAGAGCCCAACAAGTATCTCCAGGCCCCAGAAGGTACTGGGGCCGGCATTGAGAACTGCTGGGAGCTTACTCACCGACTCCCTGAATCTCTTTTAGTTAGCTCAGTTTGGGTCCTCCTAATGCTATTTCTTTTTACATCACTGTTGTCACCCTCCCTTTAAGTTTCTTTCTCTGGTCTTTGCACCTCTCCTTGGTTCCCTGTAGATTGCTTCACCAAAGCTGGTTTTGGTCCCTGGCTTCTCATCAACCTCCCCCCTCCATATCAACTGTCTTTGTCACTAATGACTCCTAGATCTACATCAGACTATCTGAATCCTCATCTCTACTTAACTATTTTCATGACAGACAAAGCCTGAAGTACTTCCCCCAGCTATCAGCAACTGCACTGTCCTTCAGATCACACTGTGTAACTCCATGCCTTTGACAATACAAGCCTGGCACAGCGGCTCCTCTAAAAAGGCAGGAGATAGACTCTACTGCATCAGCCAGGATTTGGTGGACCTTTATCTTCTCTAGACTGTATAAAATATGAACAAAGCCAGGAGTGAGGTTTCATTTTCCCAAGTATAAAATAAAGCTGAATTTGCTTTTTCAGATTATGCATGCTGCTCTCCTCCCCAGACAGTAGCATTGCTACATATGAGCCCTCTTTCCCCCTCATTGTCATCTTCACCCCATCCCAAGCAGGAACATACCCTGGATTCCCTAAACACCTACTAGGTCTATCACCCTTTTTCCATTTCTGGTCATCAATCTGTCTTCATTACCCACCAGGGGAAGTTATCCTAAACTGCCTGCTCATGGGCCCACTAGGCCTCCAGGCCATCTTCCCCAGGTACTTTTCACACAGTACCGCTACCCTATTTAAGAACCTAAAGCTCCCTATCAAAATCTAAGAGAATACTCCTCTTCCTAGGACATAACCACTTAAGTATTTAGTGGTCAAGGAATGCAGTGTCTTTAATTCACATGGAGAGGAAGAAAAAAATATGAAAAGCAAATGGTGCAAAATGAAAACAACTGGTGGTTCTGGATAAATAAGAGTTCCTTATACTATTCTTTCACTTTTCTGAAACTGTATCAAAACAAAGTTACCCAAAAAAACCCCACACCTCTCATCTTTTTTTTTTTTTTTTAAAGATTTTATTTATTTATTCGACAGAGATAGAGACAGCCAGCGAGAGAGGGAACACAAGCAGGGGGAATGGGAGAGGAAAGAAGCAGGCTCATAGCGGAGGAGCCTGACGTGGGGCTCGATCCCACAACGCCGGGATCACGCCCTGAGCCGAAGGCATACGCTTAACCGCTATGCCACCCAGGCGCCCCCCACACCTCTCATCTTAACATCAAAGTTTGACAATGAACAGCCCCTTCTCACTAAGCACTTCAGTCCAGCATGTTGGTGATGGACACATCTTTATCTAGTATCTTGTTTTTGTTCCCCTTCTCTACACCTAGACTCAGGATTTCCCCTGCTCCTCCCTAACAACCAGCTTCCTTCACTGACTCACTTCTTCCAGGGGTGTTAAGGAAGGAAAAGAACTAACATTTACCAACCATCTGCTACGAGCCAGGCCAGTATCGCACTTGGCACTTATTGCATATTCTTTCATTTAATTCTGCTAACAACTCTGCAAAGGAAGCAAGAGCTCAAGCCTTGGAGAGGTTAAGACCCTGGCCCAAGATTACAGAGTGCAGAGCTGGAATGGGACCCCAGGTTAGCTTCTGTGGTCCACAGCACTGCCCACACCTCACTACTCCCCCTTCCAGGCCAACTCACCCACAGCCTCTTCAGTCGCTGTATTTCATCCATGTACTTAACTGCCTTCTTCGCACCAGGCCCTGTTCTAAATGCCAGGGATCCAACAGAGGACAAAACAGATAAAGCCTGTGACCTCAGATAGCTTCCATTTGACAATAAAAACTGTATTCATCAAACACTCATATAGTGCTTACTCCATGTCAGGTGTTAGGCCAAGCATTTAATTAATAAACATTAATTTGTTTGATCCTCATTAAAATTCTATGAGCTAGGTATTATCCTTGGAAATGAGGAAACGGAGACTAAAAGGGTTCCATAATCTACCCAAGTTCACATAAGTAGTTAAGTGGTGAAGCCAAGACTTAAACCCAGGCGGTCTGGCTCCAGAGCCCAGGCTACTGTGCCTCTCAATAATAAGTAAAACATGCTAGAGGGTGGTTTAAGTACTCTAGAAAAAAGGAAAAAGTAAAGCAGGAAAAGAGGAATTTAGAATACTGGGGGACACGCTGAAATTTTAGACTGGGTGGCACAAGTAACATTTAAGCAAAGGCACGCAGAGCCTAAGGAGGTCAACCGTGCACATTGTAGGGAAGACTGCTTCACCGAGACCGAACAGTCTGTGGAAAGGTGTGAGGCAAGTGCCTGGGATGTGCAAGGAACAGCAAGGCAGCCAGAGATGCTAGAGCACAGGGAGCAAGGGGAAGAGTAACCACTGCCTTTTCAGCAACACATGGTTTACACCAGATTCTGTATTTGCTTGGTGTTCTCTAACTGCTCTCTTACTATTTATCTTGACTCCCCAGATGAACTGTGAACTCTAAGAACAGAGCCTGTGGCTTCTACCCTCTTTGTGTGTCCTCAGTACTTTTAAGTTAATGTTTACCGAATCCGTCTGCCTTGCCTCTGTGGATTCCATAAACTACAAAGAAGACAAGCAGATCCTGTGAGGGCAGCTTCAGACATCTCTGGCCATCAGTCCTCCTGCACTAGCGGTAGCAGGAACCTCTATCTGTGCTAACACTGCTCCTATGGAAATATCAGTATGTACCCATAGTTTGTTTCCAAGCACACCTGCAAATGTTATACTCTAATTTTATCTCCAGGATGTCCCTTTAAATATTTTATTTCTTTATTTGAGAGAGAGAGAGAGCACAAGCAGGGGGAAGGGCAAAGGGAGAGGGAGAAGCAGACTCCCAGGACCCTGGGATCATGACCTGAGCCAAAGGCAGATGCTTAACTGACTGAGCCACCCAGGCACCCCTCCAGGATGTCTCTTTAAATGGCTGATAGCCAACAATTCTCTACTTTGCAAATGACAAAACTGTTACACAGAACCATTAAGTGATTCACTTGAGCTCACTGCACAACAGCTGAGTCAAGGTTTTCTCATGTAGACGAGGAGATCAGGGAATGTAGAGGCACCTGGCACCTGTATCCTCCTTTGTGACCCACCCCCACCCCATAGTGGGCACAGGGCCTCCCAGACCTAAGACTCTGAGGACCCCTGACTCTCAGATTTCAGATGTCCTGGATCACAAGAATGGGTTCTCTGAAGGTCAGTAATGACTGAACACAGTGAAGGGTCCCAATCACATCCACACTGGCAAAGACCAAGCATTTAGTTAAGTCATACAGAACTTAGGTAAATGGAATGAGACGCCCACGTTACTTTAAGATAAAAGCCTTCCCTTTGTTCCTTTCTCATCAGGTGAAGAATTTCCAGATTCCTTTTCCCATAGTTCCCATGGAACTCAACAAGCTATCGCTACTCACAAAGAACTAAAGAGTATGCATCACACATTCCCCTATTTCTGGTTTCAGTCTATAAAGGAAGCAAAAAGAAAATCCCTTTTTGCTCTAAGTAAGAAATGGTAGTATAGCTTTTCCTCCCATTTTATTTCCAAAATAAATGACTCCAATTTAATTCCGTTTTATTTTCCAGATCAAGCCCAGAACAAAATGAATCATTTTCCATAGGCTGAGGAGCAATGGAGGAGAAGAAAGCCAAAAGAAAGAACGTGTTTGTAGCCGTAAGTGAGAGCGTGGGTGCTGTCGCTGCTATGTTCCATTTAGATGAGCTTTCTCATGAAGGCATCAGGAAATAGCAGGAACTACACGGAAAGTAAAAGGCAGTGCCTACCCTTAGGCAGCTTGGCCACTCAACATAACAAGTGATCCTTTAGCCCCAGGACTGCTTCTCCTTTTCGAGAAGCCCAGTGACCAGCCCAAGCATGAGTCCTAGAGAACTGCTACTGCTGGGAGCATGGGTCCCCAAAGCCGAGGAGGTAGCTGCCTATGTCTGCAACTGTTAGAGGGAGTAACAGCATCATTTCTGTTTACAAATGTCAAACAGTCTATGAGTAACAGCTATTAGAGGTGTGTTGGCTCCAAAAACCATAATTAGATTATAACAGTGTTAACTTTCCTGATGTTGATCACCATACTGTGGTTACCTTCTTCTTGATAAATTCATGCTGAAGTTTTTAACGGTAAAAAGGGGTACGATGTCACCAACTTTCAAATGGCTCAGCAAAAATGAGAGGAGAGTGGGGAGAAAATAAAAAAGCAAATGGGACAGAATGTGAACAATTAATAAAATCTAATTTAATAGACCTAGATAATAGGTACAAGATGCTCTTGCAAGCTCTCTGTAAATGTGAAAGTATATAAAAGGAAAGTTATCCAACAACAGAACTTTACCTGTACCCCAACAAACAGGTGGGCATGCTCTCCCAGTAATAGCAGGAACCACCTCCCACCTAAAGCACCCAGAGGCCAAGGCATCAGAGGGGGCTGGCACAGTGACACTCATGGCGAAACAACTGGAACAATGAACAATGCTGACAGAGGTTGGGGAGCACATAAGGCAGCCGCTATCTCTGGGCTTTTCTCTGGCATCAAGTCATGCTCTCAGGTTTTTCTCCCAAATCAAGTCATATTCTCAGCACATGGAAAAATAAGGCCAGATTTTTGTGTTTTGTTTTGAGAGGGAGAGGGAGGTGAGACAGCACAAGCAGGCGGAACAAGAGAGGGAGAGGGAGAAGCAGACCCCTCGCTGAGCAGGGGGCCCAATGCGGAACTCGATCCCAGGATCCCGAGATCATGACCTAAGCCAAAGACAGACGCTGAACCGACTGAGCCCCCCAGGTGCCCCAAATAAGGCCAGTTTTACCGAAAGGGGACTGGGAAGGCATGAAACTTGACGCCTTGGCATCATCTGGGGCTCTTTGCTCCCCTTATCTCTTCTATCTAATCAGTGTCCTCTTTCCAAAATGTCTCTGGCATCAAGTCCCTTCCTCTCTATTTCCATTGCCAACAACCTGTTCCAGTTCCCTGTCATGTCACACCTGAATTACTACCGATCACTCAGGGTGGGCAAACCATGACTTGTGGGCCAAATCCAACCTGCAAACAAAGAAGGGTTTTACATTTTTAAATGACTCAAGGGGAAAAAAATCAAAGACTATTTTGAGACATGTGAGAATTAATATGAAATTCAAATTTGGAGGGCCATAAATAAAGCTTTGTTGGCACATAGCCATGCCCATTTGTTCACCAATTGTCTGTGGCTGCTGTCCTACTACAATAGTAGCTGGGTAGCTGCATCAGAGACCACATGGCCCACTGAAACCTAAAATATTTACTTTCTGGCCCTTCGTAGGAAATTTGCCAACTCCTCCCACAGGTGGTCTTGCTTGACTTTCATCTTTCCCGCCTCCACCAGATTAATGGACACAAAATACAATTTTCACACTGCTGCTCTGTGTTCCAACACCTCTGATGAACTCCTGGTTGCCTATAAACTTCACATTGTCCCGCGGCATTCACCAGATCAGGTGAATAAACTTGCTTTTAGCAAGAAAAGCCTACAAAGGCCATGCCTTTGCTCATGCCACTCTCTGCCTTTTAGAAAACTCTTCTTGCCTTCAACTGCTAAGCCTACCTTTCAAAGCTCTGGGAGCATTTCCTGGTTCCCCTTCCTCTGCTTCCACAGCACCCTATACTTACCCTCATCACAGCTCTTACCACACTACACTGAAATCATCTATTTGTGTGTCTGTCTCCCCAGCTACAGAAACATTCCAAGAAGGCAAGGAACATGTCTTACTCATCTCCCAACACCCAGACAGAACGTGGCACAGCAGTCCACCAGCACTGGGCTCAACTGCAACCCAGTCAGGCTGGCCTCCTCACTGCTCTCAATGCATCCTGCTCACTCTCAACTCCAAGCTCTGCACACACCAGCACCTACACAATCCTAGTAATCACCTGGGACCCAGTCTACAGGCCCAAATGAGTTAGTGTGGCCTAGGGTTCAAACCCCAGGCTCTTCCCACTCACCTGCTGTGTGCCCTTGGACAAGACACTTGTATCGCAGGGATGAGATGGTACCACCTACCTAACTTGCAGGGTAGGCAACGCACACATAGCATCTAAACCAACACTTTGTATATAATAAATCCTCAAAAGGTAACAGAGTTGACCCTTGAACAATGGAGGGTTGAGGGTGCTAGCCCCCACGCTGTTGAAAATCTGCGTGTAACTTTTGACTCCCCCAAATCTCAGCCATTAATGTCCTACTGTTGACCAGAAGCCTTACTGATAACTTAAACAGTTGATTAACACATATTTTGTATGTTATATGCATTATGCACTATATTCTTAGAATAAAGCCAGAGAAAATATTATGAAGAAAACCATAAGAAAAATACATTTGTAGTACCATACTGTACTTATCAAAAAAAAAAAGCTGCATGTAAGTGGACCCACACAGCTCAAACCCATGTTATTCAAGGGTCAACTGTAGTTATTGTCCTTAAAACTGGAGTCACCTGTCTGTGCCACTTGGGTATTTCATTGCTTCTTTCCTCTTTGCCCAAACTTTTTTTTACATTTATACTGTATCTTCTGAAGCAGATGAATTCGTCAAGAACAGGGTAAGGTCATATTTTTCTATAAACCTGTGCCCTGTCCTAATACCCAGTATACTGCAACATGTGGAGGAAGAGACCAAAAGACGATAAATTAATAAACAGATTATTCCAGGAAGACTAATAGTTGGTAATAAGAAAAAGAACACAGAGCTAATCTCAGATAAGGCCGAGAGTGATAAGGTAGAGAGCAGAAGTTGAGGGCAGGGGCAGGGGGCATTTGAGGGTACTTTTATATTAAGCATGAACCCACACATGCTCTGTCCCTGGAGGAGAAGAAAACCAATGTCTCAGTATTTTGCTCCAAATTTCGTAAGCAACAGTCACTAACAGTATTAGCTAACATGTAGGGTGCTCAATGGGTAACTGGCAGAATTCTACGTGCTTACGACCAAATAAAGTGAATAGGATTGTTGTGCCACTGCATAGATGAAGAAACTGAGGGCCAAGGTTAAAGTACACACCCAAAGTCATGCACCCTAGTAAATGGTGCAGAACAGTCTAGTTCCAGTGTTCATATTCTTTTTTTTTTTTAAAGATGTATTTATTTGACAGAGAGACAGAACACAAGTAGGCAGAGCGGCAGGAAGAGGGAGAGAGAGAAGCAGGCTCCCCACCGTGCAGAAAGCCCAATGTGGGGCTCGATCCCAGGACTCTGGGATCATGATCTGAGCCACCCAGGCGCCCCTCCAGTGTTCTTGTTCATAACCACTCCACATTTTGGTCTTTTTAATCTAATTTAGCTCCATCACTCACCAGCTGAGAGATATCAGGCAAGTCATCTCATCTCACTGAGCCTCATGTTTCTCAACCTGTTAAGTGGGCACCATATACTTAACTGTTGTTAAGGATCAAAGGAGATGATGCCATAAAGTGTTTTTATGAAGTAGACTCCTGATGTATTAGTTCCTTTCCCACCTGTCCATACTTCAATATAAGTAAGGTTTTTAGGCAAAACCCTTGGCCTGCTTTACTCTCCTAGTAGGGAATGATCAACACTTCACCCTGCATTTTCTTGCCTGTCGCCTTTGCCCAAGCATTTGGGCCTCATGAAAGCCTGCAGAAATACTGTGGAGACAAGCATGAAGGAAAGTGTGCATGGAGCCAAGTGAGGCAGCACAGAGATGGTCCAGATGAATCCTGGTGGGCAAATGAATACTGCATGAGCAGAAGCTGGCCAGCCAGACGCTGCCAGGATGCGCCCTGACGGCCATAACAGCATCTGGTTCTGTCTGTCGCACCAACAAGCCGGGATGATAGACCTGGGAGCCTGTAAAGGCAGAGCCCAGTAACTCCTGTGGCTCTGAGGCTGCGCGCATACTGGGGGATGGAGAGGGTCCACGCAGGTAAGTGACGCAGTCATTTTCACCAATGGTGGAAAATCAGACTGTCTGAAAAAGTTGTATACAGAAAAAGTAAAATTTTAAATTCCTAGAGAGAAAATTCTGTTGCAGAATTCCTTTACTGTGAATAATTAAATTTAAAGCCAAGAAGTACAGACACACCCTATTATATTTTGGAGGTCAATACAATTTCCATACATCAAGTTTGCTTAACGCAAGGGATACCTTTAAACTGATGAACACTTCTCTAGAGTCACTGGTCATGGACAGAGAGAACTTGTCATTAGCAGCATGCAAAAGAATCCTAAGTATTATTACCAAACTGAGTCAACTCAATTTCCAGGAGACATAAGTAATTTCTACTTGAATGGACCCGATCATAGTGATCAAAGGTCTTATAAAAGATTAAAACGTAAGCAAAAACTATCTCACTAAGCATATCAAGCAATAACAAGCCCCATTACCCCTTTTTCACAATATATCAGTTTTCAAATATAGCACATGACAAGGAGATACATAAGGAAGATGGAGGCGTAGGAGGGCTGGCAGATACCAATCACTACAAGGCTACCACTGGGTGCCCAGGTCACTGTTGGCACAGTGATGTGGTCCTAGAGTTAGAAAGGAGCCACAGTGGTAACATGGTCTGATCTAATCCCCGAAGCCCTGGTAAAGCGTCTTCATGCCCAGAAATGCTCCCACCCCTACTAGAACACCTGGAAAGGGCACAGCCCAGCAATACACTCCTCTAGCAAGGGCTACTGGTCTTTTGGAGCACCTGTACCTACCTCCAAGCAAGCAGTGATTACACAAGGACAAGCACACCAAACCCAACAGATGGGCAGTAGTGATGGGTCTAAGGGCAGCCTGCAGGAAAGGGAGGTGGCCCCAGCCTTTCCTGCTACCAAGGTGCAGGGCTGGTCCTCAGAGAGGAGCTGCAAAGAGATCCTCTGTTTGCTAAAACACAAACATTCCAGAAACGACAGCCACGGGGGTGGATAAATTTCGGAAATTCTCAATCTTATGTGCATGAAATGAACAAAACTGAATCAAGGAGAAATATTTTGGCAGTAAGTATAAATTATCTCACTACTCCACGTTCAGGGCTCCCTGGCCAGTGAAGTCACTTATTATAGCACACTATGGTTTTCTGGATTTGTGTCAGCCTGCCCTAGAAATATGGTAACTTCTTATAGGTAGACATTGTTTTACTACCTGGCACTTGCTTTATTATATAGCACTTATTCAATAAATGCACACTAAAACCAAGTCCCAGTGTGTAACCTAAAACTCTTAGGTCATGAAATTTCTTCCTTCCCTGACTCCCTGAGGGTGTTGAGGTCCATGGGCTTCTTGGTGCACCACCCAGCCCAGGGAGGTGTACAGTAAATCCTGGGGGCTGATTCATGTTGCCGTCTCATGAATTTCTTTGCCTTGTCCAATACTGTCTTTTTTTCCCCCATTTTCTCTTCCTTTTGCTCCCTCAACATTTCACCTTACAACGAGGTGATTTAGAGTCATCCAGCCTCTGCAACTTATGGACCTTACCCTCTCTGGAAGAGTTTTCCTATGATAAAATAGGAGTGACAGTACCTACCTGAAGACGAGATATGATGTGTGTATACTAAAGTATTTGGCACGGTATCTGGCCCACAGTAACACTCAGTAAGTGACAGCTATTACTACATAACTGTCCACACAATTCACTTGTCTAAAGATGCTTAAAATGCCAAAAGCAGAAGGTTAATTTTTTCCCCCTTCCTCTACAAGTCTGGTTTTGAGAAAAACCTGTTTGGAAACAAACTGACACATGTCCTTGTCACTAGTCACAATACATCCCTTTTCCTTTTTCACAGGGAAAGAAATGACCCTGACCAGTTATGACCAAACTGGGTAAAAGGTTCTGTTCCAAATATGGTTAGGACCCCAGACTAGCTTATTTAAGTAAGTAAGAAAATGAAATTAAAATCATCCGTAAAGTCGTTGAGCTACAGCAATGAGAGGGCTTGCTCAAGTTCTAGGTCCTGGGAATCAGCAACCCATGCCAAGCAAAAAGATAGAGGAGGGAAAGGAAAGGGTTCTTCATCTTTTCTGGGAGCAGTGCTATAATCAATACTCCTTCTAGATCCCATGGTCCAGCCCCTGGGTCCCTGAAGACTCTTTACACTGTCCTAGGTATCCCTTTTTGGAAGCCCACCTAGGCCCCTCTAAATGCTTCAGAACTACCTTCTCTGACTCTGCCCCAATTTTAACAGAATATACCAGTTAACCTAAACGCATCTCTCCAGTAGCATTTCAGATGATAACTTAAAAATAAAGAGGGAGTTAAATGTGAAAATGGAGGGAAGGTTGTAAGAGAGGAAAGGTGACCTTCAGGATGGAGAAACTCTTTTAGGTGCAAGTCTACCCAAGTCAGCTGCCCTTAACTGGCCCATGAGAGCACAAATCTGGAACCAAATGCCTACTAAGCCTGAAGTGGCTTCCTCATGTAGAAAGCAGTGATCCTCACAGCACCTACCCTCTACGACTGTTGTGAGGACTGAGTGAGTTCATCCACGCAGAGTCTGGTACACAGTCAATTGTCTCTAAGTGCCTGCTGCTGCTACCAGTGCTAATGTCATTATCATCATGTTGCTACTTTTCTCGCTTCTTTTCCTTTTCCACTCACAAACCCAACAATTCTCAATCAAAGGCAGCTTTGGTGGAGGAGGTGGGAGAAATGAGGGGAAAAGACAGGGCAGAGTGCAGCTGGGACCTTCACAAGTCAGCGTTTTGTAGGCTGGGAGCAGTCTGCACTGAAGGTTTATTGCGGTAACGCAGAGGGGCTACAGGAGCTGGAAGTATTGCCCACCGTTGATCACCCTTTTGGATAATTACTCTGCTCCTCTTTTCTTCTCAAGCTCCAACACTGACATAGGGGAGACCTCCCCAAACTCAAGCTTCCTCCATACTTTACTTAAATCAATAACAGAAAAGAAGCAGGGCAGAAGAAAGGACAAGGCTGGGACCACACAAAGCTTCGCTTTGCCTTTTAGTTATTATTTAAAATAGTAAAGAAGTCAATAAAAGCTACTAGTTAACCACCTGCTGTCTCTCTCCTTCCAGAGTTAACCAAACCAGATCTTTCATTAGATATACAATTAAACAGACCTCTGTAGACCTATCTAATGAAGAAAGACTCCTTTCCTGGCTTCCATTCACACACCAAGACGTGCTCACTTCTCTCTTCCTGGGATAGACGCTGAGCAGGCCCTGCAAGAAGGATGCAGGGAGACGCAGTTGTTCTTACTACAGAACTTAATACTTAGCAGAAGCTCCTGCCCTTCTTCTTCTACCTGTCACCCAGGTACAAATCAACAGTCCTACTTCTCCTCCCTTCCGTAATTTGATTATCACCACTTTTATTTTTTTAAGATTTTATTTATTTATTCGACAGAGACAGCGAGAGAGGGTACACAAGCAAGGGGAGTGTGAGAGGGAGAAGCAGGCTTACTGCCGAGCAGGGGCTAGATCCCAATGACCTGAGCTGAAGGCAGGAAGGCAGACGCTCAACGGCTGAGCCACCCATATGACCCACTTTTATTTTTTTGTAAATTGTGGCAGTTTCCTCTGTGGAATTCTGACTCCATAATGACAACAAGTCAATGAATTGCAGGGTTTGGGGTGATAGTTTCCCTGTACTCCCTCCCCAGTTTCTTGAGGACTACAAGCCTTCATACCCAAAGATAGCTAAAGGCCAAACCATGAAAACAGCAGCCATGTACAGCTGAGCCCACAGGGGTAGGGATGTTCTACCCACTGGTATATCCCAAGCATCACAGAGCCTGACACCCTCCACCATTCCACCCAACTCTACAGGATCAGAGCTGAATTCTGAAAAGTGGAGCCGAAGATGGGGGAGGGAAGCATGGAAGAAGGGGAAGTCCACAGAGAGTTTAGGTAAATTTCCAAACAATATCCCCATCATTCCCAAAACTTACTGCATTATTTGTAGAAGCTAAAGACTGACAAGGAATCAGAATTTCAACTTTGCCATCTAAAGGAGAAACTGAGAACCTTATTACACAGATTTTAGCCCAGTGCCGCCATGCCTCCAGGTTTACAATTTCAAGCCACAACGTGGTAAGTTTAAAAAGCCTGGGTACTAAAGATATCCCCTGAGTTAGAAAATCACAAATTTCCTGTCCACAAACCACCTTGCTTCTCTCTGTCCGTATTCTCACCTTCTGGTCTTATTAAATACTTCATACTCTCCAAATATAGATGCTTTTTCAGCTCTGATTATTTTTTTCTAAAGTAATGACTCTCCACCTGGCTAGAAGAATGCTTCTGGCTCGAGAAAAAGTCCAGGGTGCGAAAACTTTACATCAATGAAAAATAAAGCCTCAGTACAATCACAGCTCATCAGGCCCCAGTGAGGCACCAGCCAGGAGTTAGGGACTGACATCTGCTCTTTAGTCACCACTAAAGCTTGGGAGTTAAGAGCACACACTTCGAAACCTGACAGCTCAGGTTTGAGTGCCAACCCTGCTCTCACTCCTTCAACCTAGGGTCTCAGCAAACCCTAGTTCCTTATTTGTAAAACTGGACAGGAACCAGGTCCACATTCCTCAAGATTATTTGCAAGAGGAATATCCACACCATGTTTTTCCTATAATTCTGGAATTAACCAAAGTTATTTAATATACTATCAAATAAGTTCAATGGAACACAATAAGAATTCACTTAGGGCTGAAACAATCTCAAATTTCTCACCTGAGAGTACATTTCACAATCAAATACAGAATTTATAATATCCTCTTAAAGGCTTTTTACAGATGTGCCCACAGGAGAAAGCAACCACAATACTGAATTGGCATCTGTGTGGCCAGGTAATGAGAGGGCAAAGCCTTCCTGCTGGCAGCAACAACGCAAAATAAGATATTTTCTCACTATAAAACCCAACTCATTCTCATCCTTGGGGTACAAGCCATCATCCTAAATGATTGTCTACATAGCAAACTGTCAGATGGGACCAAATACACACCGATGTTCTCATGTTTAAATGCCATTCTCTTCACCTACAACCCACTAAAAAAGAAAAAAGTAATAAGCCTTATTTTAAAAAGACACTTTTCACAATACCCTGCATCAACGCACCTCAAGTTAACCTTAATTAATGTCTGTGTTAAACAGCAGCATTAAAAGAACGGAACTGTGATCTGCATTCTTGGAAACACTTTCCCTGAATTAAACCTCTGGAGAAAAACCAGCCAAGACAGAGGGCTAATCCATGCCCCCTATGGGAGGAGGTAGAGGCCTTGCCTGAGGGGCCCAACAAACAATTGTGATGACTAGTTTACCATCCATGCCAGAACCTGCAAAGCCAGGACCTGCAAAGGCTATCACTACGTCTGGCTTTCTGCTAACACAAGGCGAGCCTCTGATGTGTGTAAGGGCTCCTCAAAGTGGTTTTTAAACTAGGAATTTACAGTGTACCACACAGACCTCCAATAACACTATCACCTTGTAAGGCAGTTAGGCAAAGGGGGGATGGCTCATAGATAAGTGACGTATGTGGCTGCCATCATCTCACCCAGTCCACCACTACCCTAAGAAAATAAAAGGAAAAAGCACTTCATGGTTCTCGTGGCCACCTGCCCAGAACGACCCAGCAACCCACCCTCAGCCCCTGCTAGACTCCAAATCCAGGGTATCAAGACAAGGACCCACCCCCTGGAGGCCGGCGCTCGCCTGGCCACGGTGCAACAGAGGAGCCCCATACTCCAGCTCGACTGGAAGGCCAATGGCCCGGGGCTGGGCTGAGGCGGCAGGGCAGGACGCACCCCATCCCTAACCCTCCGGACGCTAGTTAAGAGATCTTCGCCCTCGCCCCCAAAGCTTCTCCAGAACACTCAGTCCCAGCCACTCTCCCTCCCACTCCCACAAGACGCTGGAAGCCTCCCCCCCGCCCCGCTCCCCTGGCTTCCCCCAGTGCCAGCCTCCCCTGGAACTCCGGGGCACGCGGGGCGCACCTGACCGAACATCCAACTCCTGGAGGTCAAGGTCAGGGGCCGGGAGGGCGGGGGAAGCGCGAGGAGGGGCTTCCTCGTCGGCTCTGCCGCCCCGCTAGGGAAAGGGCTCGAAGGGGCCGCCAGAAGGAGGCGCCAAGCGCCCACGGCGGGTCCCGAGCCCTCCAGGCTGCCCAGGGGGGAGGTCTTCAGCTACAGGTCCGGTCGCGGCGGTCGCCGGCCCTACAGCCGCCCTCTGGGGGCCCCGAAAACCCTGCGCTCAGGGCGCGGGTCGGATGCGGCCCCCATGGAACGGTTGGGGCTGGTCAGGTCCCGAAGCCCTGTCCTCACCTCCGCCTCATGCTGGTGTGTCCCCCGGCGCCGGCGTCCCCTGGCCGGCCCGGGCCGCTGAGACCCGCTCCGGGCCCGCAGCCCCGCCGCCAGCGGCGCGACCGCCGGCGGGGCGGGCACATGGGAGGGCGGGGGCTGCGGCCCTTCAGCCTTGACCATAGGACCCCAGCCTCAGGGGCGACAGATCTAGGTGCGCCTCTGAAACTGGCAAGCGGTTCCCGCCCTCAGGGTTGCCGTTGCTACCTGTAGGCTCAGACTTTGCCAGAATCTCAAGATTATATGCAAAGGTAAAGAAATGGACTGTCGCCACTCCCTTCCTCCTCTTTACCCCCCCGCATGGTCCATATGGTACATTCCTCAAAGCCGGCCAAGTGAGAAAGGGAGGAGTTGATTGGTTGGGGATCTTGGAAGGGCGCAAGGAACCACACAAAATGGCCAATGGAAAAACACGGTGGGCATATCAAACCTGCCAGATGGGGAGAAGAGAGGATGCGTTTAAAGGGAACTGGTTTGTTGCCCTCAGAAGCAGCCGCAAAACAAAACCAGAATTTTCTTCCTGATTTTATCCAGACGGGAAACAAAGAGATTAGGGGCTCCTCATATTTTTGGGTTAGAGCTAAAACAAAATATAGAGAGAATTTAACCGGATTATCTGTGCGTGACTTTCGGTGGGTTACTCTACATCTCTCAGCCTCAGTTTCCTCATCTAATCCAATGACAATATTGGTCCTTTTCCTATTCTGTGATGCTATAATCCTTCGCGTGGACTTAGCAATATTTACATATATTCTTCAATTTCCGGCATGCTCCCCTATCTTAAAGAACGTTGGTTGAAAGTTAGACTTTCTGACACCAAATCCTTTATACAGACATTATAAACCCCATCTTTTGTAAAGACAAATTCAATATTCCTTGTCCCTTCTCTCTTAAAGCAAAGCATTCTTCCTACGTGTGGAGAGCACCCCAACTCTCTACTCCCCCCCACAAATATCTCATAATTTCTACTCTTCCAAGAGTCACCTTTTCTTCTTCCTTCTCTCTTCCTCCACAATATCAAAATTTCAATTCATAATTACTACACCTGTTGAACCATCCAGAATCCCTGCCTTTCGCAGCAAAGCTCGCTAGGCAGTCCTCATTAGAGCTGCTGAAGTGCTGTCTGAAGTGTCTGGCATACCATTCAACTATTCATGGCCAATTATGCTTTTAGTCACACTACATGTCCAATTCAAGACTTTGAAAGCATCCCTTGGGGGCTAGTCTGCTCTATTTTAGAGCTTTATACAGGCAGCTCGGCCTACCTTTTGGCCACCAAACTTCAGACCAACTCCACCTTGATTTTTCAGAACTTTTCAACCTTCCGTCATCTGTTCTCCCTACATCCACTCAACCTTCTTCCAAATTATATGAGATGTTTGGGATACTTTTCTAATAGCTCCACTCTCCATACACATACCCTCAACTCATCTTCCAACTATTATTCAGTGAGTTCTAGAAAGTCCGGTTTCTCCCTGAAGTCTTCCCAGGTTGATTAACAGAAGCTGCTAGCTCATAGAGCTCCCATTTCTACTCAGTGCCACCATAACCCCGAGTTTCTGCCGCAATATGCAATTTTTATTAATATAGCTACAGCAGCAGCTGCTTACATTCATTAAATGCTTACTATGTGCTAAGTAGTGTTGGGAAGTGCTCTGCATGTATCATTATTACACCATCACATGAACTCTATGAAGTGCTGTTATTATTCCTGTTTCATGGAGAGAAAGTGAGTCTTAGAGAAGCTGATTTGTCCAAGTACACACAGTCGAGGTCTAACTGTGGTTTCTGCCTTCACAACCCCATAGTGCAATACTGTCTCCTATTTCTTAAGAATCTACATCATTCCACACAAAAGATAATGTCATACACTTATATCATTTTTTACATATCTATACCTATAATATCATTTCAGCCTCAAAATAACCATGTCAGGAAGGTTAGGAGCAGTTTGTCTGCAGTGAGGAAGAAAGCTCAGCTCAGAAAGGCTGACCAGTTTAGCTATGGTAACAAGGCTGGTAAATAATGAAGTCTGGTTTTCCAAGTTGTCCCTTTTTCCCACTGAAATCCCTGCTCCCTGAGTGAACACAGTCTTTTCACATATAACCAGTGGAGAATGATTATAAGCAACACGGGAACAAAAAACAGCAAAACCCCCACCATGGAATCCAGGGAGAATGGCACCAGTGCTGACAGTGGTCAGAAAACAAATCAAGGGGGGGCTTCTACAAAGAGGGAGAAGCACTACGCATTTCTTTCTACCAGCTTGTTGTTCATATTCTGTCTCTGAGATTATGCCTTCGACACACCTGGCAAATTCAATAGCAGAAGACAACAAAAACTGCCCCCCCCAACTGCCTAAAGTACCTGGAGACAGAATCAGACCCATGCCCATGAGGAAGGGATTTCTGCCACTCAGATTCAGGGAAGTTTCCTAGTTGCTATTTAGTCAAGTACCCTGCTCCGCGGACCCTTGTAACATAGCCCTGAAAATAGAAGCTGGGCTAATGATCTCAGTCTTTTTAAACTGCAGAAATCCTCACAGGGGTGGACAGGCTGGCAAAATGATGTGGGAGCCAGTAAACTTTTAATGTTGATTAAGAAGACTAAGCATGGTAATTCTGAAGCCAATACTTCTGACTCGCTCTTTGCCTGGCCCAGAACTAGTCAGTCCCGTTAATTTTCACTCCCACTGCTCTCCTGTCTTTTCTTATCCCCAGAGAGCTCGAAAATGCCTCTGTTTATCTAAGTGTTTTATTTATGCACTCTAACATTTAGTGGGCACCTACTACCAGCAAAGGACTGTCAGACTGCATGGGGTTATCCTGATGGATCACACGTGAAGCCTGTACGTATTGAGTGGAGACCCACTTGGTGAGGAATGGATCAGCCCGAACTCCTCAAAAAGTTGTGACAGGATTCCATCCCCAGTCTAATTGCAAGCTCGTGTCGGAAAGCCCATCCTTTAAAGTAGGAGGAAGAGCACTGGGCTCACTTCTGGGAGAGGGTAGTGTGGGGTAGATGGGCATATGTATTGGGGAGGAAGGTGGGAAAATGGAGGGCACCCAGAAATAACTGGACATGTACAAACAACAGGGGGAATAATACCAATCCATAATTTGGCCATTAAAAGAATTATGGTGTATTCTGCCTTACTTTTAAGAAAAATTTTTTCTGATTTCAAAAGTAATACATGTTCGTTGTTTAAAAAATTTTAATACATTAAAGTACAAAAAATTAAAATTACTCATTACTCTTAACAGCATATCACTGTTACTATTTTCATTATTTTTCCTGTATTTTCTTTGTGTATGTGTGTATGTCTTTTGTGTGTGTATCTTTTACTGTTTTTTTAAGATTTTATTTAGTTGAGAGAGAGAGAGAGAGAGCACAAGTGAGATGAGGGTCAGAGGGAGAACCAGACCCCCTGCTGAGCAGGAAGCCCAATGTGGGACTTAATCCTAAGACCCTGAGATCATGACCTGAGCTGAAAGTAGGCAATTAACCAACTGAGCCACCCAGGCATCTTTTAAACAAAATTTGATCAAACTGCTCTGCAATCTACTGTCTCCGTAACAATAGACTAGGAATTTTCCCATGCCAATAAATATTATTCTAATACATGACTTTAAGTAGCTGCACTTTAAGTGGGTATACTTTAAGTTATTTACGTTTAAGATTTTCTTTTTAGTCATTATTTCCAATTTTCCATTATTATATGTAACTTCAAGGATCACCCATATATATAAATGTTTATATATGCTTATGATTATTTCTCAGTATTTCTAGAAATACAATTCCTTGGCCAAAGCTCATGCACATTTTTAAATGTTTCATATATATTGGCAAGTTGTCTTTCAGAGGTTTACACCAGTTACTTTCCCACAAGCAAGCTAAGAAGGGGCTACTTCTCTGAACCCTCACCAATACTGAGCATTTCTCTTCTTTTGTAATCCTTGTCAATTTGACGGATGAAAAACACCTCGTTGTTTTAATTATTATAGTGTATTTTTACCTATCAAAGTGGTAAATATGTATTTTACCTTCCAAGTGCCCTGAAATTAAACAGCAAAATGAGTGTTTCCCTTTTACTCCATTTAACCACCCTTCTCCCAAATCCCTGAAAAACGATAGAAAAATCAGAGTAGCATCTGCTAAATGATCAGTGCCCAGACAAACTCAGTGTCATTTTACCTGAATCAATAAAAAAGGTAGTGGAACAGATAGCTCAAAACAACACATGTATCTAGACATTATAACTTTGAAATGGGTAACAAATCCATGCATAGAAATTTTTTCAGCTTTAAAAGGATATCAGTCACCAATTAGTACTGGTAATATTAAAATCAGTTTGCATTTCTTCAACAATACCCAGTTCTGTGATGGGGACAAATCCAAGATGGGCCAAGCTGGCAGCCCAGACTCCAATATTGAGTGGCTCGCCAATCCACTCAACATGACTCTCAGCTCCTGCTTAGCTTTCTTGTCCCTTGGCTTTATCTTTGTTTTGTGGTTGCATCTACATTAAGTCCTTTTCTCCAGCCATCAACAACCTAAATTCCCATGGAAGAATTTACCCCTCCCCCATTCTCAGTGTGGTTTGGCTGGAATTGATCACAACCCTTCTCTGGACTTGAAGTTGGATGCAGATAGCTCTGGAAGCTGCTGGCAGCCATCTGGGGCCATGAGGTAGACTTTGCCTGTGAGAGGAGCAAAACTGAAGGAGTGGAGTTGAGAAATGGAGAGAGGCAAAGCTGGATCTGGTCACATCTGTGAGCCCTGAATCAAGTCTCCTGGGAAACCATGAGTTAATATGAAACAGTAAATAATTCCCCATTTTTTAACTTAAATCAGATTTTGTCAGCTTTCTGTCAATGGCAAAGCAAAAAATACTAACTGAAACACTGGCCGTGGATGGATTATTTGGTCCAAAAGGAACTCAGTCCAAGCATTCCAAATATCACACCCATTACTACTAGTAGTTCAGTTCATCGTGACTCCTGGAGGTGTTTCCCTTTAAGGTACCTCCAGGGAAATCCCAAGCCATGTGTAGCCTAGAGCCTCCTAGGATGCCTTGGACAGGCTCAGAATCCTCTCTTCTCTATTTATAGGGTAAAAGAGTCAAGAGGAAGAGGATGGTTTGGTACAATTTTGATTCCTGGGCTACATGCATTGTCATATGGACCTATGAAGACATGAGGACATGAAAAGTTTGAAGTTCTTGCTCTCTCCTCTTCTATACCAAAGACTGGTTTGAAACAACCCAGTCTTCTGGAGAAAAGCTAAGGGAATCATGGACTAGGGATGTCCCAGAGATGGAAGACATCGCCGGTTCTGGGGTTTATCCCTACGCTAACATTTCATAGTGAGGTTAAAAAAGAAATCTTTTAACTAATTAAACCTGTCTAATTCTCAATCAGTTTCTTGAAAGTCTCTAGAAACACAGCAAATATTGCTAACAGGATTTTTCTGGACTTATTTCTTCATATGCAGCCACATCTAAGAAAAATTTACCAAAAAATAAAATATATACAGATATATATAGGCTTTTTTTTTTTTTTTTTTTTTTTAACACAGGCCTTCGTCTCTGTGCCCATTATCAGACAGGACTAAATGTTACACATCTACAGAACTAAAACAAATTCACCCTTGTGATTGGTTCCTTTTGTAGTGAGGAGGGAAAGAAGCTTCCTTTACAATTCTACCTTCCTCTACTGATCACGTTGTTCTTAAAAATAAAAGCATCAGTTTCAATGTTCTATGGGGCATAGGTCAAGTTTAGTCCGACTGGGCTATATTTGAATATGACTTATTTTACACGGCTGTGTTTTCAATTTGTGAAAAAGAAAAGAATAGAGAAAAAGGAATTGAGAAAAGAGAGAAGAGGGGAGATACCATACGACACTGCATGTTTAGGAAGTAGAATAATGATAGAAGATGCCCTGAGAAAGCCTCAGGGTGGGACCAATGAACTTGAAGCTGCATATACAAAGTGGTATTTATAGGTTTAAGAGAACACATCCAAATGGATCAGCCTTTTACAGAGAAGGAAAGATGACAAACCTTCCTTTGTCCAGGGCCTACTGAAGGCATATACAGGATCCCAAATCCTCTTTGCTCCCACTTGAGATCATGGAAGTTCTGTATGATTTAAGCCTCTGATTCTTTTTCATTCATTTATCATGGATGCCTGTTATGGGCAAGGTACCTGTTGGTGCTAACAGCATTCTGGGATCAAGTAGACAATAGGATCTGACCCCAAGTTGCTGAGAACAGAGCAGGAAAAGTGAGACATAGAAAAAGGTCTAGGTGGAAAGTGCTATCTTGTGATACTGAGAAGGTTTCCATCTAAGAGATCAGAGAAAGTCTTATGGAGGAGGGGTTATGTGAATGGTCTCTCAAAATAGAGGGATAGAAAATGGCATTCCAAGAGGCAAGGCTCCTTTTCCCCTTTTGCCAGCGCCTACATGCTGAGAAGAAGCAGAGACACTGCCGCCCCCCCCTCCAGCCTTTGCCAGAGCTTTTCAGAAGCACCTCACTGCCCTGGGGTGGGAGTGGGGGGGGGAATAGATTGGAGGGTTAAAAAGAAAGGGAATTTGAAAGGATGAATATTAACATGTTAACATCTAGGTGAAGAGAGGGATGGGTAGGGTATGACCTTCTCGTCTTTTTGCTTATTTGTGGTTTTTCATTTTGGGAAAGAGTAGACTATGTAATGTACTTTTGTAATGAGAAAAAACAAAAACAATTTAAGGACAACAGCATCCCCTCCCCTCACCCCCCCCAAAAAAAAGAGAAAAAGGAAAGAGAAGAGCATCCACATGTTTTTGACTTTACACGATCTTTGAGTCCTCTGGCCATGATCACAGGTCTTTAGTACTGCCAGCGTTTCCTCCCACTTGGAAACCCAGCCTATTTGCATCAACAAGAGCTGCAGCATGCCTCAGAGCGGCCCCTCAGAGAGTGTATCACAGCAAAATCATTGGCTTCACCAAAATAAAAATCTCTAAAATAGTTTATCTATTTTACCTTATCTAGAAGAGAAGTTACTTTCATTTTCTGCAAATCTTGGATTCCTGACATGGAAAGCCCTAAGGAAGTAGTGGGGACAGATGACTTCACCTCCTGCCTGCCTACTGGGAAGGGAAGGGGGTGCAAGCTGAGTTGAGACTAGGTAATGGCAGGTAATCTGAAAGCTCTATTATATAAGCTTAAGCTTTGCTACTGGTATGTCACTAATGGGTGCCACTTAGTGATGCCCTCTGCTCTCAGGGCTGCCCAGAGCCTCCTCCTGCAGGAGTACCTTGTCAGTTCATCCCAGGGTACTGGTCAAATAGCATCTTGTACGTGTATCATAACATAGCACACATACAGAGAACACTGAGGTAGGATTACACCTGGAACTGCTGTCTTACAGAAACTGATGTGAGCACACCAGCAGCAAGCATTCACAGAGCTGTGCCTTTGTGCTGGGTCCTGGGACGCTTGCTGCATCAGTTCTGTGGTGGGTGTCACCGACTTGTCCCTACTCAGCACCCGGGCCCTCTCACAGGGGGATAGCACCTGCATCTTCTGGGGGGTCTACCTTTCCCTGCTGCATGCAGGCCTGTGGGCACGTCAGCCAAGGCATCTTGCTCTCCACCTGTGGCGTAGACAGCACGTGGCCCAGCCAAGGCCAGGCTGACTTCTCTTCCTAGAATTTCAGTGTTAAGCAGAAAGACACAAGAACTGAAAATAAGCTAAGCTGATACATTCCATTATGAATATCCTGAAGAAGGAAACTGGTTATCTCTCTACTCTCTAGATCCCCTTAGCAGCCCTGGTCCTCATTCTTTGCACGATCTGGTAATATACTTTCCCTTCAATTATGTTAACTAATTCATCTTCTTCCAAAAAATTTCTTCCACCTCTCCCCAAAGTTAGCTCTAAAGCCTATCTCTGTGGTTTGCAACAACAAAAGACCCCAAAGGTATGAGCTAACCTTCTTAAGAACCTCATTTTGTGTCATTATTATCCCTATTTTAATATGAGGTAATTGAACTTCAGAGATGTTAAAAAAACTTGCCCAAGGTCACACAGCTAATGAGTGCCACCCACAGTCAGAATCTTAATCCAAGTCTGTGTGACATGGTGGCGTAAGAGTGTAGGTTTTGTCATGAGAGCAAAATGAGCTCAAATCCCCACTTTTCTGCATAAAACTCTGGTTACATTAATGTCTCTGAATTGCAATAATTCCCTCTAAATTAGAAAGATGGGAAAAATAATGCTCATTTCACAGAGTTCTTGAGGGCTGATGGAAATAATGTACATGAAAGCAGTGGCCTGGAGTATGTGTTTAATACATATTAACGTTCTTTCCCTAAAAATGAAAATTATTATCTCTGTAGAGTTAATTCAACAAATTGATTCTTTTCTTAGTCCAAAGATTGTTGCTTCTGACTTGACTCAAGTAGTCTCTCTCTCCCTTCCTCCTTCTCTCTCTTTCACACACACTCACACACTCTCTCTCTCTCTCTCTCTCTCTCTCACACACACACACACACACACACACACACACACACACGAGTTTTGTTTATGGTGGTTTCCCTCATATCTCTATCCTCCACCTGTGTCCTGATGTCCTTTCTGTGGAAGGCCTATCAGAAAATGCAGACACCCTTAGGAAAAAGAGCAGAGGGGGTACATAAACATGCATACAATCTAAATCGTCCACCCAACCTGCCTTGGGAAAAGAAAGAGACAAAAATTTTCTTCCTCTTAAGGATGATGGAAATGAGGCACAAAGACACTAAATGTCTATCTTCAGGTTACACAGCAAACCAAAGGTTAAGGTGGGGATGCAGAAATGATATACTAAGGCCATTTGGTCTGAAAATGCTAGAGCTTGGAAGAGAAAGAGCAGGTTTTCTTTCTTTCTTTCTTTCTTTCTCTTTCTTTCTTTCTTTCTTTCTTTCTTTCTTTCTTTTTTTTTTTTTTTTTTTTTTAAGATTTTATTTATTTATTTGAGAGAGAGAGAGTGAAAGCATGAGCAGGGGGAGGGGGGCAGAGGGAAGAGCAGATTCCCCGTGGAGCAGGGAGCCTGTTGCAGGACTCAATCCCAGGACCCTGGGATCACCACCTGAGCCAAAGGCAGATGCTTGACTGACTGAGCCACCCAGGTGCCCCAAAAGAGCAGATTTTCTAAGTTGTTGGTTTTCTTTTTGCCCCCACTCTCCTTCCTTCTTCAAATAAAAGAGCTCCATCATTTAAACATCTACATTAGGCATATTTCTAAGAAAATTTCTCCAGATCTCTGTCCATGCCACATCTTGTCTTTCTGTTCAGAGCTGTGTCCTACTTAAAATTAACTTATAATTCTTTTTAATTTTTTTAAGTAATCTCTACACCCAACATGGGGCTCAAACTCACAACCCCACATCAAGACTTGCATGCTCTACCAACTGAGCCACCAGACACTCCTTAAAGTGATCTTATAATTATTTTAATGGGGGGAAAAGTCCCAAAGATGTGTTCTCTATGCTGGAAAAATTAAAGTCCTCTTACGATATACAGGTAAGGAGAAAATGTTATTTGTACTAAGATTTCTGATGCTTCTTCAGAGATAAATTCAGGTTTTTCTAGGATTGAGATTGTGAAAAACACAACTAAAAGACCTAATTAGTCATTCAGTTAACGGATATTTACAAACTGCTTGCCATAAGCAAGGAATTTACCAAAATTGACATTAGCTCGTAACAAGAATGAACGAAAATCCATACAGCTTGAACTTATTCAACATTAATTGTGACTCTCATGATTTCTCTGGTATCTAGGGCCAGGAAAACAACATTCTACATTTTAATATGATAATTTCTGGGATTTCTTTTCTTCTCCGCCTTCATTTCTTTCAATCTTGAAGGTTTTGAGAGTTCTTTATTATTGAAATGGCAATATATAACAGCAAGTGAATGTTTAAAAATTAAAAATCATCTATAATACATCACTCTAGCACAGCAACTTGCACGTGAGGATTTCTGTCTTCCAGGTACACACAGATTATTTAAAGTTACAAACATGGTATGCTTGCTATTTTATAATTTTTTCCATATAATTATAAATCTTTTCCATGTTTCTTTCTTCTTATCTCTGGATTTAAGGATTTGTTACGAATGCAAAATAGTCCATTGTGTTGATGTACCACTAATTTTTTCACTATTCCTCCAATGCTTGACATTTCAGCTATTTCTATTTTTTTCTATTATAGGTAACACACTAGAGGATATCTTTCACACATTTGGAATTTTTAAAATCTTTATTAAAATACTGTGTTGAGAAATATTTCAGGATACAGTACTTTTAGAACTTTTCCTATATACTATCATCTTGCATTCTCCCCAAATTTTACCAATTTACATTGCAACCCTCAATAAGCAAGGCAATCTTATTGCCCCCTCAACAGCATTATGTTATTGTTTAAAAAGATTATTTATTTATTTATTTTATTTATTTATTTATTTATTTGAGAGGGGGTGGGGGACATGAGTGGGGAGAAGGAGCAGAGGGAGCCAGAGAAGCAGACGCCCAGCTGAGCAGAAAAATTCCGGGACTCTAGGATCATGACCTGAGCTGAACGCAGACGTTTAACCAACTGAGCCACCCAGGTGCCCCAATGTTTAAAAATCTGTTAATCGTTAGCAAAAAGTAAAACAGTATCACAGTGTTGTAATTTGGCTTTTGATTGCTGTCAAAATAAACACATATCTATGTGTTTGTTTGCTCATTTACTTCCTCAGGTGAGTGAATATCTTTTTACGGACCCTGAATTTATCCATAGAGTTTTTTCTCCCAGTCATCTTTATGGAGATATAACTGACATATTAAAAATTTACCCTTTTTAGTGTATAGTTCTGGCTTTTAACAAATATATGCCCTTATAAGATAGCTCTATTATCCCCAAACTCTCCTTGCTCCCCTTCGTAGTCAACTTGCACCCACACCTCCAGCGCCTAGCAATTGCTAACCCCTTTTTTTTGTCTTTTCCAGAATGTAAACAGAATCACACAATATATAGCTATACGTGGAATTCTAATGTGTTTTTTTTTTAATTCCGAAGAGTTTGTTTTGTAGTATTCAAAATACTTTATTAAAGGTTTTGCTCAATCTCAAAAGAGCAGTACAGCATAGAAGGAACAGAAGTTGTGACTTTCACTCACTTTCTTGTATCGACACACCTGGGATAAAAAGGTCTTTTAGAAATAAGCCTTCAAAAAGCCCAAGTCAATGCTTAACTCTCTCTACTTCTCCCTTTTCAACACCCCATCTCTCCCCTTTTCTGAAATGAATTCTTTGTTTAAAAGACATGAACTTCTATTTTATTATTTTTTTTATTATATTATGTTAGTCACCATACAGTACATCCCCGGATTCCAATGCAAAGTTCGATGCTTCATTAGTTGCGTATAACACCCAGTGCACCATGCAATACGTGCCCTCCTTACTACCCATCACCAGTCTATCCCATTCCCCCACCCCCACCCCTCTGAAGTCTTCAGTTTGTTTCTCATAGTCCATAGTCTCCCATGCTTCACTACCCCTTCTGATTGCCCCCCTTTCTTTATCCCTTTCTTCCCCTACCGATCATCCTAGTTCTTATGTTCCATAGATGAGAGAAATCATATGATAATTGTCTTTCTCTGCTTGACTTATTTCACTTAGCATTATCTCCTCCAGTGCCGTCCATGTTGCAGCAAATGTTGAGAATTCGTTCTTTCTGATAGCTGAGTAATATTCCATTGTATATATGGACCACAGCTTCTTAATCCAGTCATCTGTTGAAGGGCATCTCGGCTCCTTCCACGATTTAGCTATTGTGGACAATGCTGCTATGAACATTGGGGTGCATATGGCCCTTCTCTTCACTACGTCTGTATCTTTGGGGTAAATACCTAGTAGTGCGATGGCTGGATCATAGGGTAGCTCAATTTTTAACTTTTTAAGGGACCGCCACACTGCTTTCCAGAGTGGCTGTAGCAACTTGCATTCCCACCAACAATGAAGGAGGGATCCCCTTTCTCCACAGCCTCTCCAAGAATTGTTGTTTCTTGCCTTGTCAATTTTTGCCATTCTAACTGGCGTAAGGTGGTATCTCCGTGTGGGTTTGATTTGAATTTCCCTGATTGCTAATGATTTTGAACATTTTTTCATGTGTCTGTTAGTAAGGCAAAGAGTTTAAAACTTTCTTGATTGTGACCCACAGTAAGAAATATGTTTTGCATCATGACTCTGTACATAAATATACATAGAGATAAAACTGAAACAAAAGTTTTAAGAAACAAAGCTTCCTCTCACTGCAGAGGACCCACTCTGATATTTTCTATTCTAATATTTAGTTTTCTTCTTAAAATGTAGGTCATGACCCATCAAACTCATTTCATGACCCACTGATGAGCCTGAAAAAGTATAAAATAGGATTTTATTAATGCATCACAATCCTGTTAAGTATTCCCACTCTGAGCTTGGATTACACCTGAAGATGAATGGATATACATGAAATAAGCCAGGTCAATTGGACATTTTCTTCCAGTGGCCTGTGAAGTAAATTGCCTCTTTTCAGAGACTAGATATTGGTGGTCAAGGTAGGAAGGGGCAGTGAGAGATGAGACATGCTTTTGCTCTTCCTAGTGTAACCATCCAGTGGACTGGGAGCCTTCACAGGGTGGGCCTGGCCTGCCCTGTGAGGTGGATCAGCTCTGAGGTGGCCTGTTAGGAGAGGGCCTTTGGGTTTGAGGTAGCAGAAGCCACTGGGAGTCATCCTTCATGTGGAATTGGTCAAAAGCAGCTCCAGTTCAGCTGAGAGAGCTAAGAGCAGGCAAGGTGAAGCATGCCTCTATGGCCTGACTTGCCAAGTGAACGCTGGGGAAAGCTTGGCGGAGGCCCATGGTGAGTAAGTGAGGGCATTGTCTTAGGGGGTCGGGTGGACTCCAGGAGGAGACAAAATTGTGCTGTGTGTGCGGCTGTGTACAGACTAGAAAAACAATGACTAAAGGGCAGGATGGAGGTGGTTACAACTGTCTTGGGTTGCTTGGAGAGAGGTATCAGGGAAGGACTCGTCTAGGTCCGAGCCCGAGAATGCAGGAGTACAAATAATCCCGCGTAGCAGTGTGGGAGAGCTGTGGTCATTCTGTGATCAGGAAATCCTTCCCAGTTACTCCCTCGGTGGCCTTGTGGCACATAAGGTTTTGTGATCCACATCAGCTAGCCTGTATGATTTTTTTTTTTTTTACCAATTTTTGCCCGTCAGATTGGCAAATCTTTAAAAGTTTGATTTTATCAAGTAGTGACAATAGAGGGGAAAAATAGGAAATGTTGGGAGTTCAAACTGGTAAAGTTTTTTTTTTTTTGACTGGGCAATTTGGTAGTGACAATTTTCATTTTATTGTTTCATTTTTATTTTTTTATAATTTTTATTTTGTTATACCAGTCACCATACAGTACATCCCCAGTTTTTGATGCAATGTTCCATGATTCATTATTTGCGTATAACACCCAGTGCACCATGCAATACGTGCCCTCCTTACTACCCATCACCGGTCTATCCCAATCCCCCACCTCCCTCCCCTCTGAAGCCCTCAGTTTGTTTCCTAGAGTCCACAGTCTCTCATGCTTCATTTCCCCTTCTGTTTACCCCCCCCTTAATTCTTCCCTTCCTTCTCCTACCGATTTTCCTGTATGATTTTTAAACAGGATCTGAATTCTCTTGCCTTTTTATTTGGTGAATGACTGAGGCTTGCTGAGGGCTTCAGAAGATAATAGTCCTTTCATACCTATTCCTCAAGGAGGCCATAACCATTCCTCTAACCAAAATTAAAGCAGGAGCAAAGACAGCCTCGAAGGGTGGATTTCTGACTCCAGGCTGGTAGATGATACTTAATAGTGTATTTAAAATGCGAACTTCTCACGCCCAGAGTTTTGAGGCCTTACCTAATCTCCTTGAGGACCTTAGGTACTGCTGTGCAATTTCTGCCTCCCACCCTCTTCACAGCACTTATGAATATTCGTAAGATAACAATACAATGTGAGCACTGGAAGAACCTCCCACAACAAGGTTTGCCCTCCAGTCTGCAATAGTACTTATAGAGACGAGCTTACCCTGGTGCCTGAATTTTCAGGGAACCTAAGATTTTAGGATTTCCCTCAAGCTTAGGAGGAGCTCAAGCCATTTGGAAGGGTTTTCAGCCTGAAAAGGATAACACTTTATAATTCTTAGGTGATCTTGTTGTTGCTTCTCCCTTCTTCAGAGTGACCACTGCATTCTTAACCCTTCCTCTTCTTTGTACGTCCTTTCTCCTTGCAGTGGGTAGAAGATTTACACATGTGACCCTGGTTAGTACCAATAGACATAAAGTCTATACATCTACAGGGAGCCATGGCTTTCACCCTACAGACTTGCAAAGGCACACATCTCTTTTTCCCCTTGCCCTGGAATATAAATCAGAATATCTCATTTAGTGAGAGAACCTATTTTGAGAGAGATGCTTGCTCCCTCCCTCCTCTGAAACATCACCTTCATCCTGCACCTCTTTGAGCAGTTGGATCCCTGCCATCTGTCTTAGCTTGTAGCTTCTAGGCATTCACAATTACATACTGTGCCCTACAGCAGCCGCTTATTTGAGAGGCTTAGTTTAATTATCAAGTTCAACTGGAAAATGTCATTCTAATCGATTGGAATGGTGGATTGCAAACTTAGTTCATTATGATCACCTGGGAGCCTTTCAAAAGCCCACCGCTTAGGCTGTGTCCCAGACCAATTAAGTCAGAATCTCTGGGGACGCGACCCAGCCATCAGGATTTTCTTAAAGTTCCCCGGGTGTTCCAAGGCTCAGCCAGGCCTGAGAACCACTGAATAGTACTGCAGGGACTCAACAGTTCAGCCCTCTGTTTATCTTTTATTTTAACAAGTTTCACCTTTCCCTTGAAAGGAATCTTAGTAACAATGAGAACTCTAAGTAATTGATCACAGTGCTAGCCCAATAAGAAAGCTTTTTTTGGAGCCGACGCGGCGAGGAGTGGAGAGGAATGAGAAGGGTTGTCTGGCAAGGAAAAGACTTAATACACACAAAGTATTATGCCATGGAATCGTAATCATTCGATTCTAAAACAAGATGCAGTGCCCTAGAAACCATCTGGCGCTTCCCTTTGCTTCCAGGAAGGAATGAACTTGACCATCCTTTTGTTAGAAATCTCCAAGACGAGGGTGCCGCCTCCCCGCAGCCTCGCGTACGAGTGCCCGGTTCGCCTCTGGGCTGCGTCCTTAGCTGTAGGCAAGCTCGCGCCCTCTACTGGAAGGAAGTGGATTTCTCTCCTCGCGTAACAATTGTTTGTTCCCGCTGAGGTAATGGACTCATTTCCATCAGCTCACTAGAAAGGACTTCCCGGCATTCCTCCGACATCTGGCATGCCACTGGTTTGCCTCGGGCCGCTATTTCTTTGATTGTAGGATAGGGACGCAAAGCAAATGGGATGAAGGGGCTGGGAAGCTGAGCCCTGCTGCTTCTCTGATACAGGCTTCGGAGTGTTTGTGATGCTTGGTATCCACACCGGTGGAGTGTTGTGTGGTAACGGAGACACAGACTGGAGCGTAGCTCCTACTAGTTAAGGGAGTAGTGCATTCAAAGGGAGAAGAAATAGTAATTCCAAGAAACCCAAAGATGTCAGAAGGGAAAATACTTCCCAATCATAAGCAATTTAAAGATGTAAATTTTTTACGGCAGTAATCAAGACATATAAACTTGTCATTTGGGAGATTTTTTCACCCAAAGGAAGACTTGATGGTACTCACCGATTAGGGCTTCAAAGGGCATCTCCTCCATACGTAATAAATGCGGCTCTCCGGAGTCAGTTGGTCCTCAGTATACAGGGGCTGCTGCTATGGCTGCACGCATCTTAAGTGCTGCACATTCCACCCTCCCGCTGAACCCCCACTGGTGGTTCGCATCGGGAGGCTCCAAGGTACATCTGTTTCTCCCCCTTTTCCCTTCTCCGCGGTTCTCTCCCAGGGTCCAGGGATTCACGGTCGAGGCAACAGGAAGGAATGAGATCCTGGGTGTCTGCCTCTCGCTTCTTGTCCTCACTGCTGCACCTCAGCTGGGGTTGGAGAAGTCAGTGCAGCAGAGCGGGATGCGGGCTCGTCACGGTTGCTATGGTGACCAGGAGCCGGCGACTTGACTGGCTGGGGAAGGCAGTGGAGAAAAGGTAACAGATGAGTGATGACGTGGACTCCTGGGATCTGTTGACCACAAGAAAGCGAAGAGAAGTGGAGTTCCTCAATGGTACTATTCAGAATGTCTGCTTTTAGCCTCAAACCAAAACCAAAACCAAACCCTCCTTCGTATCTCCTAATCACTATCTCAACACACACACTAGCATTTTAAGGATTGGAAATTCCAGCGGTGTTTTTAAGGCCCCTTGCCCTAGGGAATCCTGCTAAATGGATTTCCATGACTCCCTGGGGAAAGGGTGCAGTGGCTAGAGACCTCTTAAGGGCTCAGGACCTACACCCTTCTTACTCTGGGAAGGGCTCCTGCTGCTGGCGGTTAGGTAATCTATTTCAGACTTCCAAACAACGCCCCCTGGATTGTCATGGCCCGTGGAACTTGAAAGAAACCTGCCAAGCACTAAAAGATGGAAGACAGGATAGATTTGAATAAATTCCTATCAGCATTTGCTTATTATAATTATAGCATTATAATCAGAGCAGAAAGAAGCCTTAGAGATTATTTTGTCTTCAAGGATCATTGGCTTCAGTATGGTATCCATCTCAGCTATGTACTCAAAAGCAGATTGACTCCAGCCAGCACTCTCAGAAGAGGGCTGACCCTTGCCTGATGACTTGGAGAAGGGGCTCTTGTTTGTCCCTTGGGGTATCCCTTAATCATGTCATTGTCTGCCTCATTAATTAGTGTTCCCCTCATTTCCATAGCCATTAATATGAGGATCAGGCTACTGAGGGCATCTGGGCTGTAGTGTAGAGGTGGTACCCGCCTGACACCCTGAGTTCCTTACTTGCCACACAACTCTGCGTCCATGTCTGTTCCACTGGCAGATCTGCAGGTGTTCTGCTCTACTTCCAGAATAAGGGAGGGAATACATTTTTACTGAGCTCAGACAATGTTCCTGGGCTTTTCGTGGGTTATTGCCTTTAATCCTCCTGTCAACCTGTGAGATTTTACATCACTTTTATAAATTAAGAACAAAAAAGCACATGGATTAAGTTACTTACTTGTGTAAGGCTATTCATCTAGGTAAGTGGTAAAATTGGAATTGCCACCCAGTTCTGTGTGACATGAGAGTGGAAGGCATGAGGCCATCTGGGTTCGGCCCAAGTGGATATTAGGGAAAACTTTCTGGGATGTCCAGAATCACTGATGATTTCTCCTACTACTCATTTACTGCTTTTATCTATTTCCATTGCTTTTCAAAAGAATTAAGATGTTTATTTTAGAAAAATTGAGGGGTGGCACAGTTGGTTGAGTATCCAACTCTTGGTTTTGGTTCAGGTTGTGATCTCAGGGTCCTGAGATCAAGACCTGCATTGGGCTCCAAGCTTAGCACAGAGTCTGCTTGAGAATTTCTCTCCCTCTCCCTCTGCCCCCCCCACTTGTGCTCTTTCTCTAAAATAAATAAGGAAATCTTTAAAAAAAAACTTGAAAAATATAGAAACATAAAGGAATAAAAACCATCCATAATCCTATCACCCAAAAAACTATGATTAACATTCCTGTTTCCTTCCAGTCTTTTTTTTTAAGATTTTATTTATTTATTTGCGGAAGAGTGAGAAAGAGAGAATGAGATGGGGGAGGGTCAGAGGAAGAAGCAGACTCCTGGGGCGCCTGGGTGGCACAGCGGTTAAGCGTCTGCCTTTGGCTTAGGGCGTGATCCCAGAGTCCTGGGATGGAGCCCCACATCAGGCTCCTCTGCTGTGAGCCTGCTTCTTCCTCTTCCACTCCCCCTGCTTGTGTTCCCTCTCTCGCTGGCTGTCTCTATCTCTGTCAAATAAATAAATAAAATCTTTAAAAAAAAAAAAAGAAGCAGACTCCCTGCTGAGCAGGGAGCTGGATGTGGGAACGGCCCCTGGGACTCCAGGATCATGACCTGAGCGGAAGGCAGACACTTAGCTGACTGAGCCACCCGGCACCCTCCTCCAGTCTTTTTCCTTCTTGTCATTAAACTAAAACTTCTATAGACCAAATGTTTGTATCACCACCAAATTCATATGTTGAAATCTGATCTCCAAATGATGGTATTTGGAAGTGGCGCCTTTGGGAAGTGATTAGGTCATGGAGGCTGTGTCCTCATGAATGGGAGTAATGCCCTTGTAAAAAGAGACTTCAGAGAGCTCTCTGGCCCTTCTGCCATGTAAGGATTTAGGGAGAAGACTGCTCACTATCTATGAATCTTCACCAGACATAGAATCTTGGTGATCTTGGACTTCTCCACCTGTGAGAAACTGTGAGAAATGAATTTCTGTTGTCAATAAGCCACCAGTCTATGTTATTCTGTTGTTGCAGCCTGAATGAACTAAGACAAAGACCATATATGTATAATTATATCCTCTTTTCATTTAAAATAACCTTGTGAAAATTCTATCCTCCATTACAATTCTTTAAAAACATTATCTTAAATGCTACACAATATTTCAGCATATGAATGTTTCATAATTTCTTATTGAATATTTGAGTTATTTCCCATTTTTATTGAGTTCCTATAACTGTAACAAAAATTTTTCTACATAAATCTTGCCCATGTTTGTGAATATTTCATTTGCAATTGAGTCCTAGAAGTGAAATACTGGATTAAAGTTATGAACTTTTTTCTTTTAATTAAGACTTTACTTTTTTTATGGGCAGAAGATATGAACAGACACTTTTCCAATGAAGACATACAAATGGCTAACAGACACATGAAAATGTTCAAGATCATTAGCCATCAGGGAAATTCAAATCAAAACCACACTGAGATACCACCTTACGCCAGTTAGAATGGCAAAAATAGACAAGGCAAGAAACAACAATTGTTGGAGAGGATGTGGAGAAAGGGGATCCCTCCTACATTGTTGGTGGGAATGCAAGTTGGTACAGCCACTCTGGAAAACAGTGTGGAGGTCCCTTAAAAAGTTAAAAATTGAACTACCCTATGACCCAGCCATTGCACTACTGGGTGTTTACCCCAAAGATACAGACGTAGTAAAGAGAAGGGCCATATGCACCCCAATGTTCATAGCTGCATTGTCCACAATAGCCAAATCATGGAAGGAGCCGAGATGCCCTTCAACAGATGACTGGATTAAGAAGCTGTGGTCCATATATACAATGGAATATTACTCAGCTATCAGAAAGAACGAATTCTCAACATTTGCTGCAACATGGACGGCACTGGAGGAGATAATGCTAAGTGAAATAAGTCAAGCAGAGAAAGACAATTATCATATGATTTCTCTCATCTATGGAACATAAGAACTAGGATGATCGGTAGGGGAAGAAAGGGATAAAGAAAGGGGGGCAATCAGAAGGGGGAATGAAACATGAGAGACTATGGACTATGAGAAACAAACTGAGGACTTCAGAGGGGTGGGGGTGGGGGAATGGGATAGACTGGTGATGAGTAGTAAGGAGGGCACGTATTGCATGGTGTACTGGGTGTTAGACGCAACTAATGGAGCATCGAACTTTGCATCGGAATCCGGGGATGTACTGTATGGTGACTAACATAATATAATAAAAAATCATNTAATAAAAAATCATCAAAAAAAAAAGAAATAAGTTCCCAATTTATATATTTTTAAAACATTCATCTAGATTTATAAGGAAAAATATCTTCATTGACTTTTGCCAAAAAATTGTTGGATACTGGAAATCCATGAAATAGAAAATAAAAATAAAAATACATTTTATCTTGCCAAAAAAAAAAAAACTTTACTTTTTTTAAAAAAGATTTTTTTTTAAGTCATCTCTTTAAGTCATCTTAGGGCACCTGGGTGGCTCAGTCGGTTAAGGCATCTGCCTTCAGCTCAGGTGATGATCCTGGGTCCTAAGATTTAGCCCCATGTTGGGCTCTGTGCTCAGCAGGGAGCCTGCTTCTTCCTCTCCCTCTGCCCTTCCCCTATGTTTGTGCTTGCTCTCTCTCTCATGCTGTCTGTCTTGCTCTCTCTCAAATAAATTTTTAAAAATTAATGAAATCATCTCTGTACCCACTGCAGAACTCGAACTCACAACCCCTAGATCAAGAGGTGTATACTCCACCAATGGGCTAACAGTCTTAGCCAGCCAAGTGCTCTATGACTATATCTTTTTAGAGCAGTTTTAGGTTCATAGTAAAATTGAGGGAAAGGTACAGAGATTTCCCATATACTCCCCGTCCCTACACATGCATACCCTGCCCATTATCAACATCCCCCACCAGAGTAAAACATTTGTTATAACTACGTTGATACATCATTATTGCCCACATAATTTATCTTGCAGTTCATTCTTGATATTACACATTTATGGGTTTGGACAAATGTATAATGATACGCATCAGTCATTATGGTATCATATATTTCATTGCTCTAAAAATCTGTGCTCTGCTTATTCCTCCCCCAACCACAGATCTTTTTATTTTTATTACTGTCTCTATACTTTGGCCTTTTCCAGAATGTTGTATAGTTGGAATTATATAGTATATAACCTTTTCAGATAGGCTTCTTTTACTTAGAAATATGCATTTAAGATTCCTTCATGTCTTTTCATGACTCGATAGCTCATTTCTTTTTAGTGCTGAGTAATATTCCATTGTCTGAATATACCACACTTTATTTATCCACTCATCTAAACAAGCATGTACAAGTTTTTCTGTAGTCGTAAGTTTTCAGTTCCTTTGGGTAAATACCAAGGAACGTGATTGCTGGATCATATGCTAAGAGTATGTTTAGTTTTGTAAGAAAATGCAAACTCTCTTTCAAGGTGTGTATATCATTTTGCATTCCCACTAACAATGGATGAGAGTTCCTATTGCTCTGCATCCTTGCTAGCATTTGATGTTGTCACTGTTCTAGATTTGGCCATTCTTATAGGTGTGCAGTAGTTCTCATTGTTTTATTTATTTATTTATTTTAAAAATATTATTTATTTATTTGTCAGAGAAGGAGAGAGAGCAGAAGCAGGCAGAGCAGCAGGCAGAGGGAGAAGCAGGCTCCTTGGTGAGCAAGGAGCCCGATGCCAGACTGATCTAAGGACCCTGGGATCATGACCCGAGCTGAAGACAGATGCTTAACTGACTGAGCCACCCAGGCGTCCCTCATTGTTGTTTTAATTTGCATTTCCCTGTGATGATGCTGTGGAACATCTTTTCATATGTTTATTTTCCATCTGAATACCTCCTTTGGGAGGGGTCTGTTAAGGTCTATGGTCTGTTTTTTAACTGAATTGTTTGTTTTTTTTTACTGTTGTATTTTAAGGGTTCTTTTTTTTTTTTTATAAAGATTTTATTTACTTATTCGGCAGAGATAGAGACAGCCAGTGAGAGAGGGAACACAAGCAGGGGGAGTGGGAGAGGAAGAAGCAGGCTCATAGCGGAGGAGCCTGATGCGGGGCTCGATCCCATACCGCCGGGATCACGCCCTAAGCTAAAGGCAGACGCTTAACCGCTGTGCCACCCAGGCACCCCTAAGGGTTCTTCGTATATTTTGGATAATAATTTTTTTTCAAATGTGTCTTTTGCAAATATTTTCTCCCAGTCCATGACTTGTCTTCTCATTCTCCTGATACTGCCGTTTGCAATTAGAAGTTTTTAATTTTAATGAACTCCAAGTTCAATTCTTTCTTTTTTTTTTTGAAGATTTTGTTTATTTATTTGACAGAGAGAGACAGCCAGCGAGAGAGGGAAGATAAGCAGGGGGAGTAGGAGAGGAAGAAGCAGTCTCCCAGCAGAGCAGGGAGCCCGATGCGGGGCTCGATCCCAGGACCCTGGGATCATGACCTGAGCCGAAGGCAGATGCTCAATGACTGAGCCACCCAGGCACCCCAAGGTCAATTATTTCTTTCATGGATTCTCCCTTTGGTGCTGTATCTAAAAACTCACTACCATACTCAAGATCATCTAGGTTTTCTCCTATATTATCTTCTAGGAGTTTTATAGTTTTGCATCTTAACATTTAGCTCTGTTATCTATTCAGTTGATTTTTGTGAAAGGTGTAAGGTCTGTGTCTAGATTCTTTTTTCTTTTCTTTTTCTTTCTTTTTTTTTTTTTTTTTTTCATGTGGATGTCCAGTTGTTCCAGCACTGTTTTTTGAAAAGACTATCTTTGTTCATTGTATTGTCTTTGCTCCTTTGTTACAGATCAGTTGACTATATTCATGCGGGTCTAGGTCTGGGCTCTCTCAGTTCTTTTGATCTATGTGTCTTTTCTTTCATCAATACCATACTGTCTTGATTATTATAGCTTTATAATAAGTCTTGAGGATCAGGTAGTGTCAGTCTTTTGACTTTGTTCTCCATCAATATTGTGTTGGTTATTCTGGGTCTTTTGCCTCTCCAAATAAACCTTAAAATCTCTGTGTCAATATCTACAAATTAACTTGCTAGGAATTTGATTGAGATTACGTCAAGTCTGTAGATCAGTTGGGAAGAACTGACATCTTGATAGTATTGAGTCTTCCTATCCATCAACATGGACTATCTCTCCATTTATTAGTTCTCCTTTGATTTCATTCATCAGAGTTTCATAGTTTTCCTCATATAGGTCTTGTCCATATTTTGTTAGATTTGGGGATGTAAGGTATAAACATTTTTAAGACTTTCTAATCTCCTCTCTAGTGGGCATTTCTGAATCACTGGCCCTTCTACAAGGCATTCACAATCCCATTCCACTCACACCTTTCTCAGCGTCTAGTGTGCCTGCAGTTGGCCTTTGGCATTCAAGTTGTTTATCTCACAAATCCTTTGGGAAATTGGAGTTAGCTGTTTTCAGTTTTTTGGGTTTTTTTATTCAGAAAAACTCAATAGCTCTTTATTATTTTAAAATGCTCTATAAGTAGCATGGCCCCTGTGCAAGAATGACCCTCAAACTCATGAAACATTCCATATTTTAAAAAAAGCAAAAACCAACTCTATAAACAAGAAACAGTAAAACACTAGGCTTTAGGAAGGAAAAATTTAAGACAGAAGTGGTAAGCTTTCCAAGTTCCTATAGTAAGTCAGCGATGCTGGAACTTGAAACTTACTCACTATTGACTCTGGTGGTGGCCTAAGCCCCATCCTGTTATGGAAAAGCTGCCTTTGATTTCCCTCTGATCCCTGCATTTTAGTTCAGTGTTCAGCACTGACCAGATGATTAGGTGAATCTAATAATGTTGTCATAGAGAGTTGGGCATGGATGATGAAGACTTCTGAAGAAAAGTGACTGGAGTAACAGAACTTTTAAAGGTTGGGAAATAACATGGCTTGATGTTACTGATGACCTGCCAAGGTAAATGCAAGGAAAGCTGGCCTAACGCTGGCTCCCTCCTTTCTTGGCAAAAGATAGCAAAATAGGGAAGACATGTAGGGGAGAGTGGAGGTGGGTACAATACTGACTGGAATATCTCCAAGCCATTCATTCATTCATTCATTCATTCATTCATTCATTCATTCATTCATTCATTCAAGTAAGCTTTATGCCTAACGTGGGGCTTAAACTCATGACCCTGAGTTCAAGAGTTGTATGCTCTACCAACTGAGCCAGCTAGACCCCCTTCTAAGCCTTTTAAGGATTTGTTATTCCCCTATAGAAGAAGTTAGGTGTGGCAGGGTGAAAGGGGGATCTATTTTTGACTATTTAAAAATTTACCTTGTAAATCCAGATTATACTGAAAGATTTTTGCTCTTGGCTATAGGGCTAATGGCTGCTGCAAAATTGATAGGAGTGAGTATGCTGTGGTAACCGATCTTTCATAAATTCTCTTATTGGGCTATGTTAGAGTAAATTTCTGAATATAAAACATAATATTTAGCACTATTTTCACTAAAGGGAATATAAGACTAATATTTCACCAAGTAGTTTTAGATAACATACAGAATTTGGGAACTGAAATTATTGCAATTAAATTGACAAATATCTATACCTGTTGCCGCTTTTCTCTTCCACAGACTAGAGCTATGCAAAAATACAATGTCTATGAATGAAGGTATCTACCATGTTGTTTTCAGAGTTTAAATTCTGTAAAGGAATGCCTGAGCTTCAAAGTCAAACATTTCAAATACATAAAATCCATGTATTTGAACACAGAATTTATGTATTAGTGTTCCCCAGAAAAAAAATTGTGTAATATATGTATATGTATATGTGTATGTGTACTTATAAGAATTGGCTCACAGGGTTATGGAGGTCAAGCAGTCCTATGATCTGCCACCTGTAAGCTGTATAACCATAAAACCCATTTTATAATTCATTTAAGTCCAAAGGCCCGAGAACCCATGCCTGAGGAACTCTTCTGAGGGCAAGAGAGGATAGACACCCCAGCTCAAGAAGAGAAAGAGAACTGCCCTTCTGTCTGGGTCTTCAACAGATTAGATGACACTCATACACATTGGTGAGGGAGATCTTTGCTCAGCTTACTGATTCAAATGATAATCCCTTCTGGAAACACTCTCACAGACACACCCAGAAATAATATTTTACCAGCTATCTGGAAATCCCTGGGCTAGTCAAATTGACAAATTAAATTAACCCTCACAATTTACTTGAGCAAGTTACCCTGGAGTGAAAGTGATCACCCCATCTTTTTTTCACCTTCTCAGTCTTTCACCAGCTGGCCATTTGAATTTGTATAAGACATATTCACATTCCTTGGGACTCAGGAAATCATTCCCTGCTCCTTTATTATTTTACGGGTGAGAAAACTGGGGCCTAAAGAGCTGAAATGACTAGTTCAAGATCACAGGGAATTTTATTAGTGATCCTGAAGTCTGAAGGCAGGCTGATTAAATTTGCAGATGACAGAAAGCTAGGAAAAATAGCCAACAGAAATAGATTGAAATCTATTTCTATATAGATGACAATATAAACATTAAAAATGGTCTGCCTGGAATGATAAGCTAAACCCTGTAAGTAGAGATTTAGCATCAATAAATACAATGGCCACACTTTTAGCTGAAAAATCTATTGCATGGTATAGGCCTGCTTTGGCTAAAGTTCATATGAAACAATATGGCGGAGGGAAGTCAACTACGTAAAAGCCCCAAGTGAAGAGCAGCTGCTAAAACTGTTTGTGTAACCTCTGGGGAGATATTGATAGGCAGAGAGTAATCTGATGTTGTAGGGACTGTGTGGCCTGGGGCACTTGGTGCTCATCAGGTCATATTTGTATCATTATGTGTGGTGCAGGGTACAGTGTTCTAAGAAGGATCTTGTAAACTGGAGTCCATCCACCAGAAGATGGTGAGGGGCCTGACCTCTGTTCCACAGGATGAAAGGCCACAGCAGTTAGGAATGTTTAGCTTGGAGACTTCTGAAGGACATGATTATTGCCTTCAAATATCTCATGAAGGCATTAATCATGTCAAATGAAGAAGAGGTATGTGGCTTGTTCTATGTCACTCCAAAGGCAGAAGTAGGATCATTAGAGATGATGGTTAATGTGAAATGGATTTCTGCTCTAAGATTTTCCAACATTGCTGATTCACAATAGAACTGTCTGGAACTGTGATCAAGGAAATGCTGGGGGGCATACATCAGAGTTCTTACAAGGGGCTACTACTCTGGGAGAAAAGTTGACTCCATGACTTCTAAATTCCCTTTAACTCAGATTCTGTGAGCCTTTATAGGTCATTTCTCTTGTACTGATATTTCACTCTATAGATAATGTTCTAATGCTTTTGACCTTCTGATTACCAAAACAATTCAAGTAGTTTGTAATATTAGAATATATACTTTTAAAAAACAAATAAAACTTCTAGTGAAAAATTGAATCCAGAAGGGCCCTTGGGGAAAAGTGAGTTGCTACAGAATTTGGGCACTAAATTAAATTAAAATCTAAACTTGCTTTGGGCAAAGACAGAAATTGTGATGTAGATTCTTACTGTTCAAAAAGAGGAAACTTACACTTTTATCAGTACTAGTGTTGACCTAGACTTCACAATGGATTATAAGGTCTGCTGTAATGACAAGGTACAAGTCCTTTACTTCATGTGAATTCTAATAACATCTATCAGAATATTTTATACAGAGTAGGTGCTTAGTGTGTTTTGAATTATTGGACTTTCTTAAAGATGGAATAGGACGGTTTTTTCCTTTATTATTTTTTTCTCAGGGTCTGGTAGAAGTGTCCTGGTTAGGCTCTAAGTCATAGTTCTGAAACTCTATATTATCTTGTTTCAGTGAGGTAGCCTGAACTTGGCCTATAGTAAGACCTAGACTCCCATAATTAAATCTCCTGGCACATATTCATGTCTTGAGAACAAGTTTCTGTCTTAAATGCATTTGTGCTATAGAGTATAGCTGCTCTCGGACGCTGGCTTCACTTCCTCTGTAGTTCTCCATTGTACCCAGTAAACAGTAACCAAAATTATATTTCACTAACTTAAAACACAAGCACTATTCTATGTGTCTGTCCTACCCACTGCTCTATTCTGTAGTTACTACTTTTAGCTCTATTTTTCAGATGAGGAAATGGAGGTGAACTTAAGTGACTTCCTCAAGGTCACAAGTTAGTAAGTGGCAGAATCAGAATGTGAACCTAGCATTTTGGCTACAGATTTTGTGCTCCTAACGACTCTGTCCTTCTATCTCTCAGCAAGGTGTCTGTGCGCAACGTGTATTTATCAAGTCACTAAGGGATCAAAGTCCAAGCAAGTTTTGTCTTCTGGGTGGCAAGATACCAGGTGGTAACGAGTTTCCTTTGCTCCTCCTCTTTCCATTGTTGCCTCTGTTCCCTGGAGACCAGCTCAGAAACCTCCCCTCTGTATTTCCTTCCCCAGCCCAGTTTTCTGGGATTGGCTGCTCTCCAGCTCTATTACCAGCTCTGCATGGCTCAGGGCTTTGGAATGAAAGACACAAGACTGAGCTCCTTAGAGTGACTCACATCTGTTGGAGCAGTTATAGCCTGTTTTTGTGCCACTTAGCAATTCTTCCTCCCCAAACCCAACTCCTCTCCATTTTCCTAAAAATGTCAAATGGTATATATTTATTTTTAAATCGATGTGAATTTTAATACACTTTGCTTTGGGGGAATTTATCAACACTTCCCCATCCCTTCACTGCCCCCATACCCCAGGGGATAATTAGAATCAGCCCATGGTATTGCAAAACAGGAAGGCCTGGGTAGCTGCTCAAGGGCATGGTGTTGCAGAAATCACTCTTTGCCTCTGACCTACAGTTAGATGCTTAATGAGAACTTTCTGATGATGACATCTCAGGCCAGGTGGAGATAGGGCTAGGAACAAGCCCTGCCTATGGCTTTGTCCAAGCCAGGGTGGAAGGGGGGCAGGTCTGTGCTGGCATCTCTTTTTTCTGTTCCTGTTAGACACAGCTAAGACCAAGGGTGGGAAGAAAAGAGGGTGTGCCCATGGGAACTTCATCTTCCACTATGGAGTTTCCCACACATCCAGAAATCAGCCCCTCTCCTTCATTCTAACCAGCCCAGTCACTGGCACCAAACACACTATCTGAAGTTGTATAAATCCTCATAACCACAAATGTTCTCTATTGTAGGAGGCCTCTTGAGGCTGAAGAGTTAGGACAGGCTCCTAGGCTTGAAGCAATAAATGAGCAAGTCAGTACTCTTTTCTACCTGGACACAATGAGCCTGCATGCCTGGAAACAGCTAGTGTTCTTCCATGGATGTAGTCAAATCCACTGAGACAAAAGCCAGATGGAGTACAGACTTAAGGGGTCACTCAGAGATCATTCTGGTCTTCCACTCCTATCTGGCGCTGTTACAGGGTAGCAGAAAGAAGAAGGATAAATGAACACCAAGAATATTTTAGACCTGAAATAAGAAAGCCTAAGTTTGAGTTCCAGCTATACCACCTATTAATTGTGTAACCTTGAGTAAATCAAGGTACTCTCTAATGCACATATTTCCTTATCTGTCAAATAGGAATAGAAATACCAGTTGCCCTCATTTTGCAGGAGCAAGTGAGGATCAAATGACAAGGCACATGAAAACACTTTGTAAACTGTAATAGTGCTATGAAAGTGTAAAGGATTATTATACATTTTTATTTATTTTAGTTAAAATAAATAATAGTTTTATCAGTTTGGTCCTCCACTTAGTTTTTTTAAATTAAAGTATAGTTGACATAGGATATTACGTTACAGGTGTACAACATAATGATTGAACAAGTCTCTTCATTATGCTATGTTCACCACAAGTGCTACTCAATTTTTTACCAGAACAGCGTAAATAGTAAAGTGGAGAGCTTTGTGCTTCTATCACTTTCTATTCTTTGTTCTGCCCTAGGCAGGCAGGGAGCTGTGATTGGGAGATGCAGTGCAGACTTGCAGGTAACATATGAAATAAGGAAGAGGCAGGTACCTGTGTACTCCGTCATAGTAAGGGAATAGAACCAGACAGAATTCAGAGTCAGGTGGAGGAGATCAGTCTTAGTCACAGTAGTAGAACCGTTCTAGATAGAGCCGACCATCAGGTGATGTGTCGTGTGAAGCAAAAGGTGATCTCAAGCAGTTTGAAGCCAAGACAGACATAACATAGAGGCCTTTTGACATGGTCTCCCTACAGAGTGGGTCTTCCTAACCTGGGCTACTCAGAAAACCCTGGTCACTTCCACTCTGGACCTTGACAGGCTAAAGTAAGCTGAAGTTCCTGTGAGGGAGGAGTCTTGCCAGACTTCATTATCACTGTCCAAATGAAAAGTTATGTCCCCTGGCAGACTTGGAATCTGCTTGTGTATCCACAGCCCCCAAGGGTTTCCCGTTCAGATTCCTAAGCAGGTGACATTGACTCATTGAAAGGAAAGCTTACATTTTTTTAAATTTATTTTATTATTTTTTTGTGTTTTTTTTTAATTTTTTTTTATTATATTATGTTAATCACCATACAGTACATCCCCGGATTCCGATGTAAAGTTTGATGCTTCATTAGTTGCGTATAACACTCAGTGCACCATGCAATACGTGCCCTCCTTACTACCCATCACCAGTCTATCCCATTCCCCCATCCCCTCCCCAGAAGAAAGGCTTCCCTGACCGGGAATCGAACCCCAGGCCGCAGCGGTGAGAGCGCCGAATCCTAACCACTAGACCACCAGGGAGCGGCTACGTTTCTGATATTAGAAACTTCATCCTTAATGTATCCAAGCTGCTTTCTTTGTCTGGGACAAGAGTATCAATAAGAATGCTGTTGTTTCCCAGGCTAACGTCTAAAAAAGATTCTTAAAGAAAAGAAAATCAGGAAACTCGAAGGAGAACAGTGCGGAGGGTTCAAATCATTCCCAAACCAGCGTGTCAGTCCTTAGAGAGTTAAGCATAATGGATAACTAAGTGCAGAATACAGATTCTTGGGTTCCAAATTCATATTCACTTGTTCCTAGATATGATTTTGTAGACTAAAAAAAAAGCAAAAACCAAAACCAAAACCAACTGGAGCCCTACAAATGATTTTCCAAAGAGGATTATCGAGAAAGCTTAATGATTTCAGTAAAGAACTCAAGAAATGAAGACTCTGTTCTTCCTGAAGCATCCAAAATGGGAAAAAATAAACCCCTACTTAAGAGTTTTTGGCTTAAGTCGGTGGTTACAAATTGGTCGTGGGCCATGTATGGTCAGCAGGTATGTTTTGTTTGACCATTTTGTTAAACATTCCTGTGTTTTAAGAGCAATTTAACAGACACTGGGAATTACCTGGTTGAAACATACACTATGGACACTTAATAGGACTAAGAAAACAGTGAGAGCCTCTGATTGGTTACACCAGGGTATGTGATAAGAGAGCTGCATTTATAATCTAGTTTGAGGAAATGTGATCCATGCATATGGAGGCAACTAACCTTAACTGTGAGCAGCCAATGGTCAGGGAGGGTCGAGTGATAGGAACAAGGACCAGTAGAGTTCTGAAGAGGGAGAGCTCACTCTGAGCTCACACTGATGCAGTGTTTGGAAATGAGGGTGGTGGTGGAGAGGTGCATTCTGGGGTAGGGGAATGAGTAAGCTGAGACTTGGAGGCAGGAGATCTCCAGGTATATTCAGAAGACAATGAACAGGCTGAGGAAGAGAATTTGACTTGGAGAGAAGGGCGATCTTTTTTTTTTTTTTTAAAGATTTTATTTATTTATTCATTCGACAGAGAGAGAGACAGCCAGCGAGAGAGGGAACACAAGCAGGGGGAGCGGGAGAGGAAGAAGCAGGCTCATAGCAGAAAGAGCCTGATGTGGGGCTCGATCCCATAATGCCAGGATCACGCCTTGAGCTGAAGGCAGATGCCCAACCGCTGTGCCACCCAGGCGCCCCGAAATGGGAGATCTTGAATGAAGATGAATAGAAATCCTGTCTCTGAGTCTAAAGCTTATGGAATTAAATGTCTCCTGATTAAAAGAATGGTCTTTGGGGGTAAAAATTAAAAGAACCAGGTAGCCAGAAGCATGGGCTGCCTGTGGCTTAGCCTCCCTGGTATTCGTCTTTCTTCTCTATTGCTGAGCTGCCTGTAGGGATCCCCCACCGAGTTCCCTCCTTGGGAGGCAGAGACCTTCTCAGCCTGGTTAACCAGACAGTGGCTAATAGGGATCATCATCCTCATCAGCAGGGTGAGGAAGGCTGAGAGTGGCAAGATTATAGCTGACATCATGAGGCAGCTGGAGGCCTGCCAGCAAAAATGTGTCTACTTTACTTGCTTTTCATCCTGACCAAAAACACAATCAAATTTCAGCTCAAAGCCCTTCCCTCTACCCCACATCCCTGCCTGACACATACACACACTGATATATATATATCAATGTCTGTAGATGCATTGTCCCCCATGTGTGCGATACAGACATACCACATACACAAGCAGATATATAACCTGAACAAGCAGGTTTAAACTACACACATACTTACACAAAAGCATATATATGTGCTTTTATATATATATATGAAATATATATCCTATATATATTAACATTATTAACTATTTTAATTACTATTAACATTATAATTACTATTAACATATATAATAAATTCTATATAGATATATAATTATATACCTAATATATAATATATAAATAATATATATAAATACATGCTATGTGTGTAATATTTCAATATACATAGGCATATATATACATATATATATATATATATATATATATTTGCTTAGATTCTTTTTCAGAATACTGAAAGTCAGAAGCATGGTGTCACATAAGGAAGATGCAGGCTTCAAATAAATCTGTAGTCCCTCCTAGCGTTTTATTTGGCCTAGATAAAAACCTACAAGTTTCCCTGTGCCAACCCTTCCACTCCCCCTCCCTCCTGAGATTTCCAGGACCGCGATTTGCCACTTTTCTATCTTTCCTTGTTCTCTAGTCCTCATCAGATTGGCTAACACTGTAGGCATTCCATGTTCTGGTGGCCTCTTTGTGAACATGCAGGGAGAGGAATTGATCTAGCTCATGGCAAGTTTAGCTCACAAGCCTATCCCTTATTTGCTTCCTTGGGATATCATTTAGCTGCTAGATCTGTTAGTCACCCAGTCATTTAGAGGCATGAAGCTCTTCCCTCCTTATTCCACCATAGGGTCTCTCTTGACCTGGTGAAAGCCTGTGAACTCCAAGAGGAAGACTAGAGAATCCTCCCATTTTATAGAGAAGACCTCAGTTTCCTTCCAAAGCTCTTCTATGGAGTGAGGGGAGCTCTCCTTGGCAAATCACTTTGCTTGTGGGAAAAAGTCATTAAACTGTCATCTCCACATGTCAGTCAGGGTATGATTTTTCCATAGCAACTTTCCTAGAGGTAATCTAATAATATTTATGGTGTATCTATTATAGATACAGTGTAAGGATATAAAAGAAAAAGGATATGGTGTTCATTCCCTCTAAGAACTCACATTTTCACTCAGGAGACAAGACATCTCCAGAATATATCTTTAATTTGTCCACTAATTCCCACTCTTCTGGTGTAAGCCATTGTCATCTCTTTGCTTGGGCCTACCAAACCCCTAATCCTTGCTCCCTCTTGAATTCATCCTGTAGAAAGAGTGATGTCTTTTTTTTTCCTCTTTTTTTATTGTGGTAAAATATACATAACATTCAACTTACCATTTTAACCAATTAAACAATTGTGGTAAAAAACACATAGCATAGGGGCACCTGGGTGCCTCGGTCAGTTAAACATCTGCCTTTGGCTCAGGTCATGATCACAGGGTTCTGGAATGGAGCCCCACATCAGGCTCCCAGGGAGCCTACTTTTCCCTCTTCCTCTAATTCTCCCCCAACTCATGCTCATTTGCTCTTTCTCTCTCTCAAGTAAATAAATAAAATCTTTAAAAAACAAACACATAACATAAAATTTACCATCTTAAACACTTTTAAGTGTATGGTACAATAATGTTAACTGTATGCACATGGTATAACATCTCTAGTACTTTCCATTTTGCAAAACCGAAACTCCATACCTATCAAACAACAACTCCTCGTATCTTCCCTCCCCCTGGCCCTGGATATCACTATTCAACTTTCTGTTTTCAAGAATTCAACTACTTTGGATACCTAATATAAGTGGAATCAAACAGTATGTGTGTGTGTGTATGTGTGTGTGTGTGTGTGTGTGTGTATTTAGCATAACGTCCTCAAGTTTCATCCATGTTGTAGCTTGTAACAGAATTTCCTTCTTTTTAAAGGATGAATAATATTCTATTGTATGTATATATATATATATTTTTTCTTTATCCATTCTTCCATCAATGGACATCAGTTTATTTCCACCTCTTGGCCTTTATGAAAAGTGTTGTAATGACATGGGTGTGCAACTATCTCTTTGAGATCCTGTTTTTAATTCCTTTGGATATATAGTCAGAAGTAGAGTTGCTGGATCATATGGTGATTCTATTTTCAATTTTTTGAGGAACCTCTGTATTGTTTTCCACAGCAGCTGCGCCATTTACATTGGGGGTGAGAGTTAAAGGAACCAAGTAGCTGGAAGCATGGGCTACCTCCAATTTCTCCACATCTTCACCCACACTTCTTTTCTTTTCTTTCTTTTTTCTTCCTTTTTGATAGTGGTTATCCTAGTGGGCATGAGGTGATATCTCATTGTGGTTTTGACTTGCATTTCCCTGATGATTAGTGATGCTAAGTATATTTTTACGTGTTTTTTGATCATTTGAATATCTTCTTTGGGAGAAATGTCTAATCAAGCCTCTGACCATTTTTTAATCAGGCTGTTTGTTTTTTTGCTTGTTGAGTTGTAAGAGTTCTATATATATATATATATATATATATATATATATATTGGACATTAACGCCTTATCGGATATATGGTTTGTAACTATTTCCTCCCATTCCATATGTTGCTTTTTCACTCTGTTGATTGTTTCTTTTGCTGCAGTTTAAACTGAAGCTTAACTGAAGTTTAATGTAGTTCTATCTGCCTATTTTTGTTTTTGTTGCCTGGACTTTTGGTGTCATATGTGTCATATCCAAGAAATCATTGCCTAACCCAATGTCATGAAGTTTTTCCCCCATATTTTTTCCTAGGAGTTTTATAGTTTTTGGTCTTGTAGTTAAGTTTTTAATCCATTTTGAATTCATTTGTGTATATTGTGTAAGCTAAGAGTCCAAATTCATTCTTTTGCATGTGGATATCTAGTTTTCCCAGCACCATTTGTTGAAGAGACTATCCCTTCCCCATTGCATGGTCTCGACATCCTTGTTGAAGATCATTCAACCATATGTGGGTGGGGTTATTTGGGGACTCTATTTTGTTTTGTTGGTCCATGTATCTTTTTTAATGCCGGTACCATACTGCTTTGATTACTGTAGCTTTGTAATATAGTTTGAAATCAAGAAGTATTATCCCTCCAGCTTTGTTTTTCTTTCTTAAGATTGTTTTCGCTATTCAGAATCCTTTCAAATCATTTAAGCCATTTTTAAATGTACATTTCAGTGGCATTAAGTACATTCACCATGCTGTACAACCACCACCACTACCCACGTTCAGAAATTTTTTCATCACTCCAAACCGAAACTCTGTACCCACGAACAATAATTCCCCATTCTCCATCCTGTCCCACCCAGCACCTGGTAACCCCACTGTTCTTCTTTCTGTCCCAATGAATTTACCTATACTAGGTACCTCGTATAAGTGGAATCATACAATACTGTCTTTATGTGTTGGCTTATTTTACTTAGCATAATGTCCTCAAGATTCATTCATCTTGTAGCATGGGTCAGAATTTCCTTCTTTTAAGGCCAAATATTGGTCCATTGTATGAATACACCAAATTTTATTTATTCACTTATACATGATGGACAAGAGTGATATTTTACAAACACAAATCACATCATTCCTCTGTACTTTAAGGTGCTTCTTAATGCTCTTGGGATAAAGTACAAAATCCTTCTGGCCCTGTCTGATGGGACCTCTGCTTACTTTATCAGCCTTGTCGTCTGCCATTCACCCAACACCACTTTCTATTTATTTTCTTCAATAAGCCTCACATCTTCCTTCCTTAGTCTTCCACACATGTTTTCCCTCTGCATGAAATACATTTCCCTTCCCCTTCACTCACACCACCCTTTGTCTAGCTAACTCTTAGCCAACCTCCAGATCTCAGCCGAGACTTCTCAAGGAAGCCTTCTCTGACCTCTTTGAGAAGGTGTACCCTGCCATTGGTGCTCGTGACACCTGCACCCCTTAGGAGGGGCACTCAGTCACGGTAATGAAGGAGCAAAAGGCAAGCTGAGGGCAAAGCACAAGTTAACACCCCCACACCCCTCCCAGGTAGAATATATGTGACATTCCTCAGGCACTCCTGGCTGTCCAAGAACAAAGGAAAGGGGAAAACAAGTGGTTAACTGATAGAGATCACAGTCATGCAGGACATGAGTCTCCATCAGTTTGCAACTGTCCTAATGATTTACAAGAAAAAAAACAATCTCCAGAAGCCTATAGACTCAATTTCCTGAAAGCCCTAATATCACTCTCCCCTCCATAGGATAGAAAATCTTATGTAATCAATCAGTCATTCCTCACAACCCTAGTGCAGCTCTTTCTGCCCATGGGTCCTGTCCCTAAGGTTTAATAAAACTACCTTTTGCACCAAAGACATCTCAAGAATTTTTTCCTGGCTGTCGGCTCCAAACTCCACCACTTCAAACCACATCAACAGTTGTAGATAATTAGTTCAAACCCATCCTCTTTACTCATACCATAAGAATTCATTTTTTCCCCCAGACCATTGAAAGAGTTATTATTCTTTCATCAGGGAGTGAAGGGTAGAGAAAAGAAGGTCATTTTGGGACTATTGAGTTTGCAGTGTGCAGGGTCCTTCTCCACTGATACACAGGCTGCCTATTAGTGAACAGAGACCCTGCGCTAGAAGCTACTACTACAAGCTCCTCTAGCTACCTCATCCCTGCATGTCCAATTTAGGTCCTAATACCTCTGCCTGCTGCACTCTTCCTTAACCCCCTTCTCTCCTTTCATTGAGGCTTCTTAGGTTTCTTCATTTCCTACCCATTAGCCATTTCCAATGCAGGATTTGTCTCTCACCTTCAACATGTTCACATCAACTTTTCAAAAAAGGTTCCTTATTGCCCCATCCCAAACTGAGAATCACAACTCACTATTTCTAGAAATGTGTATTGTTTCATTTGATTCTCAGCCTTAAAAAGGGATTCTAACCTTACCAGAGAGGAAGTTCAATAGTTCAAATCAGTCTTTGTGAATAAATATTTATTTAACTTCTACTATATGCTAGACATGATGCTAGACTCTGGGGATACAAAAATGAACCAAAAATGGTAATCCTTGCTTTGAGGCAGTTAAGTGATGAAAATGTACACATAAACAGCTACTTTTAATCTAATATGATTACAGCTATGATATAAGTATGCAGGGATCCTTGGACCAAGCTGGGCATAAAGGGAGTCTCCTGGGTGAGAAACATCTGAGTTGTTTTGAAGGGTAAGTAAATATAAGTAAGGTGAAGAAAGGTGGGAAGGGCATTGCAAAGGCTCTGATTTGTGAAATAACACAGTGAGTATGAGGGCAGACTACAAGCAATTTGACTACTGGAACATAAGGAATCAGTGAATGGTGGGAGAGTGTATTGAAGTACTAGGAAGAGTCAGGTTAGAGAGGACCTTGAAATTAAACTAAGGAGCGTAAATTTCATTCTGTGGGATTATGTGCACCCACTAAAGAATTTTAGGTAGAATAGTAACATGGTAAGATCTGTGTTTTAAACAGACCTAACTACAGGTGGAATGAACCTTAGGATATACTGTTAAGTGAGAGAAGTACGATGCAGAATGGTGTATATAATATACTACCATTTATGCTAATAAAATATTATACAGACACATATATGCATGTATGTATGTACATGTACTGGGACATGCATAGATTACTTAAGTAAGTATATTCAAGAAGCAAGCGTTGTCTTGGGTAAGAGAGCTGGATGGCTGGAGACAGAAATGAAAAGGAGACTTAGTTTTCAGTGGATACACTTTTGTACTTTTTATTACTTATTAAGAATGAATTTAGGCTTGCTCAGGAGTAGTCTTTAAAGTGATATAGGCGGCTCCTGAACGCCCCACCTCCCCTGGACACACCAAATGAACAGCTATACATGGAGCAGCTCCCTCTGACAGAACTGGCTTAGTAAGTTCTATACATCAGGTGAACAAGAAAATATCCACATCAAAATGGATAGGAAAGGCTGAGATAAACACTTACCACCAGCACAGTGCCACACAATCAGAACAGAACCACCAATCCAAACTTTTCCTCAAGGATTGAAGGGTTTGGACCCCGTATTTAGTACCCCTACTTTTAAGATTTTCACGCAGTAAATAGGCCTCCAAAATATCTACCTCTGAAATGGGGTTTGAGTTCATGAGACCTGCAAGACTATAGTGAAACAAAGAAGCAGTTATTAATAGACCTAAGCACTCTCTCTTGCTATCACCATAGGGTTCAGTGCAGGGGGAGCCAGCAAAACCTGCCAATCTCCCAACATTTCCCTGAATGGGGTCCATCTGCATTCTTTCTTGATCTCAGGGTTATGAGTTTAAGCCCCACATTGGTCATGGAACCTACTTAAAAAAAAGGTTAAAAAAAAGTTGCTGCCTTTAGGTCAAGTTTCTAATTTAGCAGGCGTCCAGGGGCTGACTACATCATCTCCAAAGACCAGGGAAGCTGGCAGACACCTCCCTTGCCTTCTACCTCCTGCTTGTCCCAAATCACCATATCTCCCTGAATGAAGCTTGTATACATGTCTGTCCTTCACTTTTATGGGTACCACGTGAGAGATGGGTCCACAGAACACTTGGCTCTGATAGCCAATGGGACTTCCACTCAGCAGTCCCGAGGGACTTTAGCAAACAAAGAAGCAGTTCTTAACTGGCTATCCCCCCAGGTCTCAGAGCAGAGGGAGCAGGCAGAAATGCCCATCTCTCAGTCTTTCCTTGAAAGGGGTCTGTTTGCATACTCTAAAGCTGCTGCCTGACAGTCAGACTTCTAATTTAGCACACAACTTGGGGCTAACTGCAATCCTTTCCAGAGACCAGAGAAAGCCTGCAGACGTCTCTGTCCTCTTCTTCTAGCCGGCTTCAAGTCACCAGTATCTCCCTGGAAGGAGCTTGTATGCATGTCTTGCGCCCAGCTTTTGTGGTTGCCACCTGAGGAACAGGTCCCCAGATCACCTTTATCTGATAGCCAATGGGGCATGCATTCAGGAGTCCCATGGTACTATTAAAAACAAAGAAATTCTTAATAGGCTTAGGATCACACTCTCACCCATGGTTATATAACCAGGGCCAAGCAGAGAGGCAACAGACAAAAATGCCCACTTCCCAATTTCTCCCTGGAAGGGACCCAACTTTCCCAGTAGCTCCCTGACTGGCTTCCAAACAGCCTGTATCTAGGTATTGATTGTGATCATTCCTTTGGGACACTTATGAGTCTTGGCATACCTTCAACTATTGGGAGCCACTACACAAAGAAGGTGGCTTGGACAATCCCAAAGATTTGACAGACAACCAGGAGCACCGGCCAGGCTAATTGGTGAGGTTCCTCTCCCACACGAGACTATTTCAAAACTGGGAGAGGTTGCTGCTTGATTTAGTACACAGAAATCAACACAGAGAGTCAAAGAAAATTAAGAAACAGAGAAATAGGGGCGCCTGGGTGGCTCAGCTGTTAAGCGTCTGCCTTTGGCTCAGGTCATGATCCCAGTGTCCTGGGATTGAGCCCCGCATCAGGCTCCCTGCTCGGCGGGAAGGTTGCTTCTCCCTCTCTCACTCTCCCTGCTTGTGTTCCCTCTTTCACTGTGTCTCTCTCTGTCATATAAGGAAAATCTTAGAAAAGAAAAGAAAAGAAGAAAAGAAACAGAGAAATATGTTCCAAGCAAAAGAACAAGATAGAACTCTAAAAACACATCTAACAAAACAGATAAATGACTTACCTGATACAGAGTTCAAAATAACAGTCATAAAGATGCTCACTGAGGTTAAGACAATGCATGAACAAAGTGAGAATTTCAACAAAAAGAAAGAAATTCCAAAAATAAAAATACCAAACAGAAATCATAAAGCTGAAGAATATAACCGAACAGAAAATTTAATAGAGATTTGAGCATCAGTCTAGATCAATTGGAAGAAAAGATCAGCAAACTAGAAGACAAGGCATGGGAATTCATCCAATAAGAGGAGCAAAAAAAAAAAAAAAAAGAGTGAAAATATCTTAAAGGACTTAAAGGATACCATAAAGTGAATGTGTAGGGGTCCCAGAACAAAAAGAGAGATTATAAGGGAAGAAAGCTTATTCAAATGAACGGTGGCTGCAAACTTCCCTAACCTGAGGAAAGAAACAGATATCCAGATCCAGGAGGTCCAGAGAGTTCCAAGAAAAATGATCCAAAGAGACCCACACTGAGACACATTATAATTAAATTGTCAAAAGTTAAAGATGACAGAATTGCGAAAGCAGCAAAAGAACAACTTGTTACGTACAAGGGAACTTCCATAAGACTATTAGCATATTTTTCAGCAAAAACTTTGCAGGCCAGAAGTGAGTGGGAGGAGGGGTGCCTGGATCAGTCATTGGAGCATCCAACTCTTGTTATTCGGTTGTGAGTTTGAGCCCCACATTGGGTGTAGAAATCTTAAAAAAAAAAAAAGGAGTGGGATGATAGATTCAAAGTATTGAAAGAAAAAAACCCACCAACCAGGAATACTCCACCTGGTAAAGCTGTCTTTCAGAATTGAAGGAGAGACAAAGACTTTTCCAGACAAGCAAAAGCTGAAGGAGTTCATCTCCAGTAGACTGCCCTTACAAGAAATGTTAAAAAGAGTTCTTCAAGGGGTGCCTGGGTGTCAGCGGTAAAGCGTCTGCTTCAGCTCAGGGCGTGATCCCGGCGTTATGGGATTGAGCCCCACATCAGGCTCCTCTGCTATGAGCCTGCTTCTTCCTCTCCCACTCCCCTTGCTCGTGTTCCCTCTCTCACTGGCTGTCTCTATCTCTGTCAAATAAATAAATAAAATCTTAAAAAAAAAAGAGTTCTTCAAGTTGAAAGGAAAAATGCTAATTAGTAACATGAGATAATATGAAAGTATAAAACTCACTGGTTAAGGTAAATATATAGTTAAGTTTAGAATACTCTAATATTGTAATGGTGGTGGGGAAATCACTTATAATTCTAGTATAAAGGTTAAAGACAAGGGGCACCTGGGTGGCTCAGTTAGTTAAGTGACTGCCTTTGGCTCAGGTCATGATCCCAGGGTCCTGAGATCAAGCCCTTGATCAGGCTCCCTGGTCAGTGGGAGTCTGCTTCTCCCTCTCCCTCTGCTGCTCCCCCTGCTTGTGCTCGCTCTCTCTCTCTCTCTGTCAAATAAATAAAATCTTAAAAAAAGTTAAAGACAAATGTATTAAAATAACTATAACTGCAATGATCTGTTAATGGCTACACAATGTAAAAAAAGAATTGTGACATCAAAAACATAAAATGCTTGAGAACAGTGTAAGAATATAGAGCTTTTGTATGCAGAGTTAAGTTGTTATCAGCTTAAAATAGACTGTAATAAACATAAAATGTTTTATATAAAACATAGTAACCACAAAGCAAAAACCTATAGTAGATACACAAAAAAGAAAGGAAAAGGAGTCAAAGCATACTACCAGAGAAAAATCATCAAGTCACAAAGGAAGAGGGCAAGGAGGAAGAAAGGAAAAAAGGAATTAGAAAACAACCAGAATTCAATTAACAAATGTCAAAGCTAAGTCCATATCTATCAATAGTTGCTTTAAATGTAAATGGTCTAAATTATCCAAGCAAAAGAAACAGTGTAGTTGAATGGATAAATAAAAAGACCCAACTATATGCTGCCTACATGAGCCTCACTTCAGATGTTAAAGACAAACACATACTGAAAGCAAAGGATAGAAAAAAATATTCCATCGAAATTGGAAGAATTAATATTGTTAAAATATCCATGCTACCCAAGATAGTCTGCAGATTCAATGTAATTCTTATCAAAACTTCAATGGCATTTTTCACAGAAATAGAAAAAAACAATCCTAAAATGATATTGAACCACAAAAGCCCTGAATAAGTAAAGCTATCTTGAGAAAGAAGAGGAAAGCTGGAGTCATCACAGTTCCTGATTTCAAACGATATTACAAAGCTACAGTAATCAAGACAGTATAGTATTGGCAAAAACCAGATACATAGGTGAGTGGAACAGAATAGAAAGCCCAGACATAAAACCATACATATACAGTCAATTAATTTATGACAAAGAAGCCAAGAATATACAGTGGAGTGGGGGGCGCCTGGGTGGCTCAGTCATTAAGCATATGCCTTTGGCTCAGGGCATGATCCCAGGGTCCTGGGATCGAGCCCCGCATCATGCTCCCTGCTCTGCTGGGAGCCTGCTTCTTCCTATCCCTCTCCCCCTGCTTGTGTTCCCTCTCTCTCTGGCTGTCTCTCTCTCTGTCAAATAAATAAATAAAATCTTTAAAAAAAAAAGAATATAAAGTGGGGGAAGAATAATCTCTTCAATAAATGGTGTTAGGAAAACTGGATATACACATGCAAAAGAATGAAACCAGACTACCTTACATCATACACAAAAATTACCTCACGATAGATTAAAGACTTGGATACAAAACCTGAAACTGTGAAACCCTTAGCAGAAAAAATAGGGGGTAAATCCTTAACGTTGGTCATGGCAATGATTTTTTGGATTTGACACCAAAGGCAAAGGCAACAAAAGCAAAAATAAACAAGTGGGACGACATCGAACTAAAAAGCTTCTTCACGGCAAAGAAAACCGTCAACAAAATGAAAAGGCACTCTAACAGATGGGAGAAAATATTTGCAGCTTATATAGCTGATAAAGGGTTAATATCCAAAATGTGTATGAAACTCTTACAACTCGGGACGCCTGGATGGCTCAGTCAGTTAAGTGTCTGCCCTTGGCTCAGGTCATGTGTCCAGGGTCCTGGGATCGAGACCTGCATTGGGCTCCTTGCTCAGTGGGCAGCCTGCTTCTGCCTGCCACTCCCCCTGCTTGTGTTCTCTCTCTCTCTCTGACAAATAAATGAATAAAATCTTTATTAAAAAAAGAAAGAAAAAGAAACTCTTACAACTCAATAGCAAAAAAACCAAAAATTCAACAAAACAACCAAACAACAAAACAAAATAAAGAAAAAAATAAAAACAAAAACAAAAAAACAAAATAAACCCCAAGCAACCTGATTAAAGAATAGGCAGAGGAACTGAATAGACTGAGTAGATGTTTTTCCAAAGAAGACAACAGATGGCGGTCAGGTAGGTGAAAAGGTGCTTAACATTCCTAGTAATTAGGAAAATGCAAATCTAAAACACAATGAGATATCACCTCATGCTTGTTAGAATACCTATTATTGAAAAGGCAAGAGATGACAAGTGTTTGGTGAGAATGTGGAGAAAAGAGAATGCTTATGCATTGTTGGTGGAATTGTAAACTGGTACAGTCACTATGTAAACCAGAGTTTAAAAGTAAAAATAGAGCTATGATATGATCCAGCAATTCCACTTCTGGGTAAATATCCAAAGGAAATGGAAACATCATCTCAGATATTTGCACCTCCATGTTCATTGCAGCATTTATTCACAATAGTCAAGATATGGAAACAACCTAAGTGTCTGTAAATGGTTGAATGGAAAAAGAAGATGTGGTACACGCATGCGTGTGTGCGTGCCCACATGCGCATGTCCTCACACACATAAACACACACACACACACACACGAATATTATTTAGCTATGAAAAAGAAGGAAATTCTACCATTTGCAACAACATGGATGGACCTTGAAGGCATTATGCTATGTGAAATAATTCAGACAGAGAAAGATGAATACTGTGTGATATCACTTATATGTGGAATGTAAATAAGCTGAACCCATAGAAACAGACTAGACTGGTGGCTACCAGGGGCAAATGGGGAAAATGGGGACATGTTGGTCCAATTGTAAGATGAATGAGTTCTGGGGATATAATGTATAGCATGATGATTATAGCTAAAAATACTATATTATATACTTTAAAGTTGCTAAGAGAGTAGGTCTTGAATGTTCTCACACACACACACACACACACACACACACGAAATAGCAATTATGTGATGTGATGGAGGTATTAGCTAATGGTATGATGGCAATCATTTTGCAATATATAAGTAGATCAAATCAATACATTGAACAACTTAAACTTATACAATGTTATATGCTGATTATTACACCTTAATAAAGCTGGAAAAAAGTGAATTTAAAATTAACTATCATGGTCAGTTAAGAAGCTTCATGGGGGCGCCTGGGTGGCACAGCAGTTAAGCGTCTGCCTTCGGCTCAGGGCGTGATCCCGGCGTTATGGGATCGAGCCACGTCAGGCTCTTCCACTATGAGCCTGCTTCTTCCTCTCCCACTCCCCCTGCTTGTGTTCCCTCTCTCGCTGGCTGTCTCTCTCTCTGTCTAATAAATAAATAAAATATTAAAAAAAAAAAGAAGCTTCATGAATTTTCAATAAAAGTCTGTGTCTTTTAGGGGCACCTGGCTGGCTTAGAAGGACATGCGACTCTTGTTTTCAGGGTCAAGAGTTCAAGTCCCCTGGGGGTGCCTGGGTGGCACAGTGGTTAAGCGTCTGCCTTCGGCTCAGGGCGTGATCCCGGCATTGTGGGATCGAGCCCCACATCAGGCTCCTCCACTATGAGCCTGCTTCTTCCTCTCCCACTCCCCCTGCTTGTGTTCCCTCTCTCGCTGGCTGTCTCTCTCTGTCAAATAAATAAATAAAATCCTTAAAAAAAAAGTGTTCAAGTCCCATGTAGGGTGTAGATTACTTAAATAACACCTTAAAAAAAAAGTCTGTGTTTTTTAAAGTAAACCTAGTCACGAGTTAAGGAAAGTGGCAGAGGATGATGACCACACCACACATTTGGTTGTCAGCCTTGTTAATAGTTTTTTTTATTTTTTTGTACCTGGTTTTTGGAGCATTAAGACATAGTGTCGAACAAAGTTATGTCACTGTTCATTAATTACTCAAATATAATCATTGGCACAAAGACAGTAGAGAAAAAAAATGGACTGCACGCACAATTTAATAAAACAAAAGGAGTATTAGAAGCAAGACAACCAGAAAAGAGGTGCTATGAATATCTAGGCAAGAAATCCTTAGTGCCTCAATGATGCCAAGTTAGTAGGGAGGAGAGGAGGAAATTGGTTGAGAAAGGGGACTAGAGATAATGGGTATTGTTTTGTTATTTTTTAAAGATTTTATTTATTCATTCGAGAGAGAGCGAGAGCAAAAGAGAGAGTGAGAGAGCACAAGTGGGGGAAGGAGCAGAGGGAGAGAGAGAAGCAGGCTCCCAGCTGAGCAAAGAGCCCGGTGTAGGGCTTCATCCCAGGACCCCGAGGTGGGTCTTGATCCCAGGACCCAGGATCATGACTTGAGCCAAAGGCAGATGTTTAACCAACTGAGCTACCCAGGCGCCCCGATAATGCATATTGTTGGCGGGAATGGTCTGCGCGTCTGTGGCATCAAACTGGGTACAGTTTTGATGTGGTGGAAAAAAACTGGATTTGGGGTAGGGTGTGGACTTGAGTCCCACTGCTGCTACTTCTTATCTGAGTGTCTTTGGGTATTCTACTTCATTTTTCTGAGTTTTAATTTCCTCAGTTTTCCAGTAGTGATTGCTATAATCCACAGGGTTGTTGTAAGGACTAAATGATTCAATATTTGCGGAGTATAACTTGTAAAGAGCTCGGTAAGGATCTATGCATAAAAAGGACAAAATAGAGTAATTGAAAAAAACTCATGTTTATGAGAAACTGTTATACAGCATATATTGAACAGGATATGGAGAGGGGCGCCTGGGTGGCTCAGTCAGTTAAACGTCTGCCTTCAGCTCAGGTCATGTTCCCAGGGTCTGGGGATGGAGCCCTGCGTCAGCGGGGGAGCCTGCTTTTCCCTCTCCCTTTACCTGCTGTTCTGCCTGCTTGTGCTCTCTCTTCGTCAAATAAATAAACAAAATCTAAAGAAGAAAGAAAAGGATATGGAGAGCCCATTTGTTCCTGGGACAGAGATTGTTGGTTGCCTAACCATTACCTACTCTCTTCTTGTGTGTCACTAACAGAATCCTGATTTTATTTGGGTGGCAAAGTTCTCAGCTATAAAGTATATTTCTCAGTCTCCTTTGCAAATGGAGCTGCCCAATTAGGTATAAGAAGAATATTTGGAATAAAAAAAGAATATTTGGATAGAACTTCTGGTGAAGCTGTTCAGTGAAGACTAGCTTGGTTGGGAGGACTGCTCTTTTGTTCTGACCACACTTTTACTTTCTACTCCTGGGAACATGATGTGATGACTGGGGTTCCAGTAACCCTTAGGTGACTATGAGGTAATCTTGAAGATGAAAGCCGTGTAGTAAGATGGCAGAGCAGAAATTTACAAGAAGCTGTAGTTTCTGATGAGCACCAGGACACTGTCAGCTCAGTCTGCCTATCTTTAACTTTCTTTTACATGAGAGAAAAATGAACCCCTACCTTGTGTAAATTATTTCAGGCTGCTGTTTATAGTAAAGCAAATTTATTCCTAAATATATAGATCCTTTCCCAAAGATATTTGAGGATAGAAAAGCCATACCCCAGAGCAGGAGTCAGCAAACTTTTCTGGTAAAAGGCCAGATAGTAAATATTTTAGACTTTGGGAGCTATATGGTCTCTGTTGTAGCTAGTCAACTCCACTGACGTAGTGTAAAAGCAGCCTTAAAAATATGTAAACAGGGGCGCCTGGGTGGCACAGCGGTTAGGCGTCTGCCTTCGGCTCAGGGCGTGATCCCGGCGTTATGGGATCAAGCCCCACATCAGGCTCCTCCGCTATGAGCCTGCTTCTTCCTCTCTCACTCCCCCTACTTGTGTTCCCTCTCTCGCTGGCTGTCTCTATTTCTGTCATATAAATAAATAAAATCTTTAAAAAAAAATTTAAAAAAAAATAAAAATATGTAAACAAATAAATGTGGCTACATTCAAATAAAACTTTATAGACACTGAAATATGAATTTCGTATAATTTCACATGCCAGTAAATATTCTTTCAGTCTTTTTCAATCATTGAAAAAATAAGAAAGCCATCCTTAGCTCAAGTATTGCACAAAAACAGGATTTCACCCTCAGGCTGTAGTTTGCCACCCCCTGCAATAAAAGATATAATTCTAGCAAATAAACCAAAGAATAAATATTGGAAGCATTTATTATGTATTTGTTAGTTATCTTTATGTTTCTGTATATTTCAAAACCTTCTTGGTTATAGCAGAATTGGACATACAAAATAACAAGACTGCTTTTTATTTTTTATTTATTTTTATTTTTTAAGGATTTTATTTATTTATTTATTTATTTGAGAGAGAGAGAGAGAGAGAGACAGAAGGAGCAGTGGGGAGAGGCAGAAGGGGAGAGAGAGAGAAGCAGGCTCCCCATTGAGCAGGAAGCCTGATGTGGGGCTAGATTCCAGGACCTGGAGATCATGACTTGAGCCGAAGGCAGACGCTCAACCGACTGAGCTACCCAGGTGCCCCAACAAGACTGCTTTTTATTTTTATTTTTTTAAAGATTTTTATTTATTTATTTATTTGACAGAGAGAGAGAGCACAAGTAGCAGAGCAGAAGGCAGAGGGAGAGGGAGAAGCAGACTCCCTGCTGAGCAGGGAGCCTGATGCGGGACTCGATCCCAGGACCCCAGGATCATGACCTAAGCCGAAGGCAGATGCCTAACCAACTGAGCCACCCAGGTGCTCCAAGACTGCTTTTTTTTCTTTTTATGTTTTTTAATTATATTATGTTAGTCACCATACAGTACATCCCTGGTTTTTGATGTAAAGTTCGATGATTCATCAGTTGCATATAACACCCAGTGCACCATGTAATACGTGCGCTGCTTACTACCCATCACCAGCCTATCCCATTACACATTTAAGTGAATATCCCAGTGTGACCTTGATAAGTAAGAGACCAATCCCAGTGATGTGGATCACAATATTATGTGAAATTTTATTTGGACATTGAAGATTGGTCTTTTTTAAAAATATTTTATTTATTTGAGAGAAAGACAGAGAGAAAGAGCACACAAGTGGGGGGAGGGCAGAGGGAGAAGAAGACTCCCCACTGAGGAGGGAGCCCGAACTGGGGCTCGATGTGGGGCTCAACCCCAGGACCCCAGGATCACGACTTAGCCCAAGGTAGCGGTTAATCAACCGAGGCACCCAGGCGCCCCAGGTCTGTTGTTTTTCAAAGAATGAGCAATCTTACTTCATAACCATACTTTGTAAGACCACATTTCCTGTTGGCTATTCAAGGTGTTAAGCTAGTAAAGACCAGTTTGTGGTAGCCTGAAGCAACATGCGGCATGCCAGGGACTTTACCCGCTTTAGCTGTTGCTGCTTGCAGTGACTGCTAAAGGCCATTAATAGTGGTATAAACATGCAGAGATAAACAGAGCACTAGTCAGGGTTCTGTGGGAAAGACTGAGGGGTAAAACTTACTAGTGAGGGCCTGGAGAGACATGAGGATTGGTTTTTGAAAAACCATAGTTGCATTAACTTTTCAGGTGGGAAAGATGTAGCATTAGTGGAAAACAGGAGGATGGAGCTCCTGAATTTATACTGAAGAGAGAGGGTTAAGGACACAGATCATAAAACTTTCAAGTAGTATGGAAAAGGCCAGTTGTGTGTGTGTGTGTGTGTGTGTGTGTGTGTGTCTAAATTGCCAGAGCCACTGACACCTTCTGAAAAAATCAAACTCTTTATCCAACATCAGGTGGAGAAGTTATTGGGTTGATTAAAATGTTCACTTCCCTTTCAGTATGTGTGATAATACATATGCACTCTCTGTGTTGTGGATATGAGAGTGTGTGTGCACAAGGGAGGGTGGATAGGAATGTGGATAGAAGCATGTGTGTGGAGGTCAGAGAATGATTTGGGTGTGAATAGTCCAGAAGTGGAGAGCGAGGTGGTGTGTTATGTAACTAGGAGGAGGGGTCAGGGAGAGAATGCTTTGATGGGCTTTTAGTCATGCCAATAATAATTGTTTAGCCTCACACATGGTAAGAATAGAATGGGTGCTCTCTCTGTCTCAGTCTCTCTCTCTCTAATTCTTTTTTCCCCCAGGCAGCTGTGCAAAGATTTAACCACGTGATCCTGAAAGCACAACACTGAAAGCCTCTGACTGTGCCAAGAGGACAGAGTAGGGAAACAAAGGCCAAAGCCAGAGCCAAAGCCAGCTGCCAGGAACCCCCATCCCCAGCAGCAACACAGAAAAATAAGAGCAAGACTCCAGTTATCATCACTCTCCTCCCCAGAGCAGCTCTCTGGCTTGGAGATGAAAACCTCCTCCCCAGCCCTTCTCTTCACGCCTCTCCCACCCTCCTGTCCTCCCAACTCCTGGGAGTGAAGCACCAGGGTTCAGGAAACAAGGTGCTCTTCTCTCTGTCCTTGGAGGGATTGAGTGCTGTCTCCCAGGCCCTGCACAATTCTTGGAGAGCTTAGGGCTTAGGGGTATAGGAGAGTGAAGGAGGACCCCTTGAAGGTAAAGCCCAGAAGTTCAAGAAGGACTGTATGACTTGAACAGGCAAACAGCTCAGTAAACTCTTAGACTTAAGATGTGTGCAAGGCTGAAACATCTCTGACTGGTCATGTTCCCATTTCTCTATGCAATGCTTGTCTTGCTCTGGGTTGATGGATTCTGCTGGGAGGCCTTCAGAAGAAAGCAGAACCAACTTCTTCCCTCATTATCTTTCTCTCTTTCGTTACTTCTCCAGACTCACTTTTCTCCCTTTCTCCCTTTCTCCCCACCTCTTTCTAAAGTCTTAGTTCTATTGCAGGCCTCAGACCTAGACACTCTGGTTAGACTATTACTAGACCACAACATACTTCCTAAATAATCTTAAATTAAACCTTTTTACTTTCCTTGATTTTTGAAAAATACTCACTTTTACCTACCCTTTCTCTCTAGGATAAAATGGGGTTTAAAAAGTGACTAATAAAATATTTTTAAAAACTATAGAAATATTACTGACATAAATAGAGGGACAGATGTCACACATCTGGCTGATATGAACATGAAGTATAAAAATATTGACAACATTCAATGGGTTATTTTTAATATGGGAAATTGAGCTTTTCTTCTCGTGAGACATCCATTTTCTAACCTCTATTACTTGTCAAATATCACTGACACCCAATAAAAAAGTCAGGCTTTTATTGACAAGTTGTTTTTGGCTTTCATTTTCTTTCTATGTCATAAGTTGAACCAACATCAAAATTATTTTTATTTGCTTTCCCATAGTGTCAAATTTGACAGTCACTCAACTCTTAAATGTGATCATAGACCCTACAAGCGAGCACGAAATGCTGTGGGATCGAGTGGAAATGAAGATCTTGATCTTGCCTTGCATCTTGCTGTGTGCTCGTGGGCAAGTGGCTTGGTGTCCTTATCTGCTACATGATAACTTAAGGCTCCTGTGGCACTCACAGTCTATGAATCTATAAGCTATTGATTTGGTAAGTTTTTCTTAGAATGAATACAGAATTATGCCATTGAAAACCCATACAGACTGCCATTTTGCTTCAAGATGGTAATTTGCCTTCACGAATTGAACTTAAGATATTATCTAGGTAGTATTTAGGACAGTTCCCAAGGGCCCCAAGTCAGAAAATCATTTGTAGAAGGAAAAAGTTACAAAGAGATCAACTTGAAGGGCCAAATGATTGAATTAACATGGAGACCTTTCTTCAGAAGGTTAGTTTTTCTGCTGATTTCTCCACAAGTAATGATGCTTAGGAAATCCTAGGTCTCTCTGATAATGCCTTTATTAACCTTACAATACTTACAACAAAGAATATTGATTTAAAAATGAGCTATAGGCCCAGAGACTACAGTTAAGATGGCAGAGGAGCAGGGGACCCCTTTTTCAGCCGGTCCCCTGAGTCGACTTGGATACGTACCAGACCAGCCTGAAAACCCACGGAATCAGCCTGAGACGCAGGAAGATACATCTGGATCTCTACAAATGAACATCTCCAGCGCTGAGTATTGAGGTATGAAGTGGGGAGCCGTGAAACCATGCACAGATATCAGAAGATAAACAGAAGGGGGAGGGAGCCACTGCCTTCGGGCGCCGGAAAGAGGTAGCCACCTGCACTGGGAATGGGGGGACCGCGGACCGGCACCTGTGAGAGAGCAGACTGAGACCGTGAGCCGGGGAACGTGCGCCACCAGACTGAAACAGAGCTCCGGTGTGCTCACTGGAACCAGACTGAGACCGGGAGCTCCGGGAGCATGCAGGGGCGGCTGGTGGCTTGCGGTGTTAGAAACACAAAGGACAGAGATGCACCGGCCTTGGAAGTGAGGGCTGGGATGTGTGGGGCACACATGCCGGGACGCTGCAGGGTTGAGCAGCACCAACAGAAACAGAGTTAAAGTGGCCAGATCATCAGTGGAGAACGGTCCGCGATCCCTCTGTTCTGAGACAGAGGCTCAGATTTGGCCGCTGCTGCTTTGACTCTCAGAAGAGGCACAGCAAACCAACAGGGAAAGCCGCCAGAGAACAAAAGCCTGGAAATACCGGCTCGCAGTTTTCCCATCCCCATCCCCCCTCGCAGGGGACACGGAGACTCTACCCAAACAGGTTTGCCTGAGTATTGGCGCGGCAGGCCCCTCCCCCAGAAGGCAGGCTGAAAAATCAAGAAGCCCACATCCCTAAGATCCCTATAAAACAAGGGCGCACTGCCTGGGTCCTGGCCAATAATTTGAGCTCTGGACAACCCCTCACCTCTCCTCATCAGAATGACAAGAAGGAAAAATTCCCCCCAGCAAAGAAAAGACAATGAGTTTGTGGCCTCTGCCACAGAACTAATGGATATGGATATAACCAAATTATCAGAAATGGAATTCAGAGTAACAATGGTCATGATGTGTAGACCTGAAAAAAGTATTAACAAAAATGTTAATGAGAATATAGAATCTCTAAGGGTGGAAATGAGAGAGAATCTGGCAGAAATTAAAAATTCTATGAGCCAAATGCAGTCAAAACTAGAGGCTCTGACGGCCAGGGTGAATGAGGCAGAAGAACGTATCAGTGAATTCAAGGATGGGTTAGTAGAAGAGAAAGCTAAAATAGAATCTGGGCTCAAAAAAATCCATTCTCAAGAATGTAGGTTATGGGAGATTACTGACTCAATGAAACGTTCCAATGTCAGAATCATTGGCATCCCTGAGGGGGTGGAGAAAAACAGAGGTCTAGAAGAGATACTTGAACAAACTGTAGCCGAAAACTTCCCTAATCTAGCAAGGGAAACAAGCTTTCGTGTCCAAGAGGCAGAGGACCCCTCCCAAGCTCAACCACGACAAACCTACGCCACGTCACGTCATAGTGCAATTTGCAAATATTAGATCCAAGGATACAGTATTGAAAGCGGCCAGGGCAAAGAAATTTCTCACATACCAAGGCAAAGGTATCAGAATTATGTCAGATCTGTCTACACAGACCTGGAATGAGAGAAAGGTTGGGGGGCATTTTTAAAGCTCTTTCAGAGAAAAACATGCAGCCAAAGACCCTTTATCCAGCAAGGCTATCATTCAGAATGGATGGAGAAATAAAGACCTTCCAGAATCGCCAGTCATTGACCAATTTCATAACCTCAAAACCAGCCCTACAGGAGATATTAATGGGGGTTCTATAAAAGTAAAATGGCCCCAAGAGTGATACAGAACAGAAAGTCACAACCGATACAAACAAAGACTTTACTGGCAACATGGCATCATTAAAATCATATCTCTCAATAATCAGTTCCAATGTAAATGGCCTAAATGCTCCCATAAAATGCCACGGGGCTTCTGATTGGATAAAAAACATGACCCATCTATTTGCTGTCTACAAGAGACTCATTTTGAACCCAAAGATACATTCAGACTGAAAGTAAACGGATGGAATACCATCTTTCACGCCAATGGACCTCAAAAGAAAGCTGGGGTAGCAATTCTCATATCAGACACACTGGATTTTAAACTAAAGACTATAGTTAGAGACACAGAAGGGCACTATATTATTCTTAAAGGATGTATCACAAGTGGAGATGACAATTATAAATATATATGCCCCCAACAGGGGAGCAGCAAGATACACAAGCCAACTCTTAACCACAATAGAGAGACATATAGATAAAAATACGTTAATAGTAGAGGACCTCACCACTCCACTATCAGCAATAGACAGATCACCTAAGCAAGAAATCAAGAAAGAAACAAGAGCTTTGAATGCCATACTCGACGAGTTGGACCTCATAGATATATATAGAACACTACACCCCAGAACCAAACAATACTCATTCTGTTCTAATGCCCACGGAACATTCTCAAGAATAGACCATGTTCTGGGACACAAAACAGGTCTCAACCGATACCAAAAGACTGAAATTATTCCCTGCATATTCTCAGACCACAACGCTTTGAAAGTGGAACTCAACCACAAGGAAAACTTTGGAAGAAACTCAAACACTTGGAGAC